>NW_027280260.1:0-102092 GCF_046629955.1 Centroberyx affinis
TAACTAAAAACGTGTTAAAAACTCCCATTAAAAATCCCCACACCCCGCTGCCACCACACACACACACACACACACACCTGCAGCTATGAAGGTATACAAAGAAAATCCCTACTGCCAGTTGCCCACAAAAGCACAAGTGACATTTACATAGATACAACAGCTCCGGTCAGACAGGCCCGGAGAAACACAGGCGGGTGTAAAGCGAAGTGGAAGCTCTAGACTCGGCGCACACGTGTCACTTCCTCTCTCCTGCGGTGGTGACGAGTGTGTGGAGATGAAACAGAAAAACCTCACATTACAAATCGCAGCAGTCGGTTGGAATAAGAGAACAAAAGCGCTCCTTACCTTGCTGCTGGCTGTCGCCCTGCCTCCACTTTAAAGGTTTAGAGTGGTCATCTCATCTGTGAGATCCTGCTCTACTTTGTCTCTTTATTTTGGAGATATCTCTGCTGTGTATCTCTGCTCGAGTCCCAAGTCAGTCTCAAGTCTTGAGGCACAAGTCATTAATGTCAAGTCTGAAGTCTAAAAGTCAAGTCAGACCAAAGTCCATACAAATTCAGAAAACAGAATTTAAATTCAGTCGTCTGCTGGAACAAATCTCATCTCTTTCAATCTAAGTCATTTACACAAACACAAGATCTTACGGAAGTGTAATGCATTCACTTGAGAAAATAAAAAATTGCCCTGTTTTTCTGAATTAACGAGATATAATTATCTCAGAATTCTGAGAAAAGTTTTCATGGAAAAAAAAAAAAAATTCTGCTCTGTTTTTCTGAATTAATGAGATCTCAAAATCCCAAGAGAAGCTCTCATTCCTACTTGAGAGCTCAATTTCAAGGAAGCAAACATGTCCCGCCTGTTTAGTTTAATCCAGTTTTATTTTGCTTTTGGTTTGAATCATTGGGAGATACTCGTGTCTTTAAGTAATATAGATGGTATTGTATTGTTATTAGTTTGTCGACTTTGCGCAGGCACCACAGGACTTTGCTGTTGTTTAGACTATTCCATGAAAACTTTTCTCAGAATTCTGAGATAATTATCTCGTTAATTCAGAAAAACAGGGCAATCTTTTTTTTTTCTCAAGTGAATGCATTACACTTCCGTAAGATCTCAAGTCAAGACTTTAGAAACCTTTTCACGTCATCAAAGTACAAATCAGAGTCAAGTCCCAAGTCACCAGAACCCAAGTTAAGTCTCAAGTCTTCTCTTCATGCATCAAGTCAAGTCTCAAGTAGTTAAAACTGTGACTCGAGTCTGACTTGAGTCACAATTCCTGCTGTCGTCACACAATCCTTTAGTGTTGGAAGAACATATCTTCACATTATTTCAACACTCATTTACTTCTTCATTTACTACTTTTTTTTTTTTTTTTTGAGACTGTTTGCTTTTCTCTGTCTGTTCAGCCATGGTGGCTATCGCTGCTCATGCTAACTACCCAGCTCTTCTTCTTCTGTTGATTCCAAACAAACTGGAAACGTAAAATGCATCACTTCCTATGCGGCAGTGGATCACTATTGTGTTTTATCAATCAGAGGCAGAGAGTAGCATGGAAATGTCACAGATTATTGACATTCTGACATTGTATTTCTTCTTAATATTTTTTTCTCACTGTCATCTAATTGTCTATCTATACAGCGTTGGGTTTATTCATTCAGCAGCATGTGATGACTCCATTTACGACCGCCGCTACAAATACAACATGATTTATCCGATTTGTTGATCTCAGGCTCCACATGAATACTGACAGGACAGCAGCAATACGTCACACGACTGACATGCTCATGTAACGGGGTGCGGGGGCATGACAAAAAATGATCGCAGTAAAGATTAATGTGTGTGTGTGTGTGTGTGTGTGTGTGTGTGTGTGTGTGCAGATATCAGTCATCAGTAGCCTGCAGTGTCTCATAGGTGATGGAGTAGAGACACAGGAGGCTCGGAGGAGACTCCCTCAAGGTGTCACGGTGATGATGGGTGAACATCACGCTCTGTACATTAGCAGCCATCACAAGTCCAAAATCCTGCATTTGTCTTGATGCCCTCCTGTGTGGAATTCCTCCTGTTTAAATGTATTTTATATGTTTGAATTTGTCCTTTTCTTTATTATCTGAAACTCTGTTTTGTGTATGTAATATGTTAATTCATTTTAACGGCAATACGCTGCAAAAGTTACCCACCTTAACTTAAAGTCATTTAGTCTATTATTGAGCCCTAATATCATAATTTTCTTAAAACAAGTGAAAAATCTGCCAGTAGGTTTAGATCATTTCACTTGTTTCCAATGCAAATCAACTTGTTTCAAGAATTTTGTAGAATCAAATGTCATTTTCTTGATCTGCCTTATACTGACTTGTTTCGAGATATTGACACTAATTTCTAGAGTTGTCTCACCTCATTGGCATAATTGTGCTCTTGTTTTAAGAAAAATAAGATATGAAAACTAAATATGAGAATAAATGACTTGTTAAGATGGATGTTTTTTTCAGTGTTTTTTTTATCTTGTACCCATGTTTTAGCTGTTTTATTTGTAATTTTTGTTTCATGTGGACCCCATGAAGACTAGCCTGGTGCCTGTGTGTCAGTTAAGTATAACAGTAGTAGCCATGGCAGAAATCCGCGATCCTACATCTACTAAAAAGGTAGTTCCCCATATTTCCCTGTAGAATAATAAAGTATTCTATTCTGCATATTGTTGCTGTCGGGTAAAAACCTCATATCCCCAAAATGTCTAAGCATTTTGGGGATAAAGACTAAGAAAAACAGCTAAGAAAAAGTAAGAACTAAGAAAAACAGCCTTACTTTTAGCTGAACCATCATGCGTTTTGAGGTTATCCAATGGGGTTTTAAAGGGTTTCATAAGCTCAAGGGTTAATAGAACATAATGTAGCTCTTCAACTGTTAAAAAAAATAAATAAAGGACATCCTGGTGATGGAGTTGGGTTTGAGTCACATGTTGTACCTCTCTCTCTCTCTCTCTCTCTCTCTCTCTCTCTCTCTCTCTCTCTCTCTCTCTCTCTCTCTCTCTCTCTCTCTCTCTCTCTCTCTCTCTCTCTCTCTCTGTTTCTCTCCACTTTGATCTATCTAATGAAAGCAAAAATACCCAAAAAACATAATGCTTCAAAAATGAAAACCACGAAAAATTAGAGTTACAAGGGTTTTATGTGACAACACGGATATTTTCTCGACACACATACCATATGCTGTATGTTGTAAGATACCGCTTAACATCAAACGTGTCCTTCTTCATCTTTAAAGTGGCTGTGTGTAAGATCTTCAAGTAACGCATTATAATTCCAGTAGACCAGCACTAAATGTACTATTCACCGCTGGAGTCGGCCTGCTACCTGCTTTCAAGCGGCGGCCACGTATTCCTCATCTTCCCGGCTTAGAAACATTAACCCGGCTGCTGAAAAGGAATTCAAAGATTTCTGTGAAAATCCGACCTAAAACCTCCTCAGATCCTCCCAGATGAGACAGAGAAGCTCGCTGCAGCTTCTGCTTCACTGCTGGAATAAATATGCACTGCTGCAACTGATTAGGTGACGATAAGAAATAAGTGAATCCAAAATAAATCTAAATACATCATCAATTACTTTGGATTTAAGGGAAATTTTGCCAATTACTTAAAAAAGCAATCATTTTATTTAGTCTGCCTATGGTACTATACTATACTATACTACACTATACTATACTGTAGTGTACTATACTGTAACAATTGTTCTATGCATAATTCCAGTGCTGTCCTGTATCTAAATGTGTGCAATCATACATATACACACATGCAAGTATGCACACACACACACACACACACACAAACTACACGTACACACACATACACACACGCATCCGATTAGCTCATGCTCTTTAACTCATGTTAGCATATGCAGTCACACAGCGCGCTATAATCCACTAACTGGCTTATATGAATGCAAGGATGTGATGGATGTTTCACTGCAGTGGTTCCATAATAACATGCGGCACCATTAGATAAAGTCCCGCCGGATGTAATTAGCCATTAGCACTTATGCGATGTTGTTTAGTGAGAAGCGAAATCTGCAAAATCAATCATGTTTAATCCACAGATGTAACTGACGACTCGGCAGAAGCGCAGCATGATCCCGTCCCGCGCGGATTTTGCACTTTTTTGCAGTTGCAGCGTTTTTGTTGCAAAGTCAACAGCTTGCCAAAAATATTGCCACGGAACCAAGACTAATCTGTGATGCCGTTAAGGTGAATGACCTCGCAATTTTGACCAATCATAGGGCTGAAACCCGCTCTGAAACCCACTCTCAGATACTCTTTCACTGTTAAGATATCGATAATTTATCATGTCCAGTGTGTTCCCGGAGTTATTTTGTGATTGTAATTTAGTATTTTGGTGTACCCACTTTCACTCAACCTGCCTCGTCTACTTCTACTTCAGCTAGTGATCTCCTCCATTTCCCAGAATGACTTTTGACAACCTCCAGAAAAGAGGATTCTCTGTGCTGTATAAATGTAGGTGGAGTGAGCGAAAGTGGTATTAAGTAAGTAACAAAGCTAAGGCTTCCTTCTCAATAGTACTGTAATTTACTTGATGTACATTGAACTTTTTTGAGAAGTAGCAGACTGGGTGGTCAATACCGCCGTCATCCTCCTGCAGCAACACCTTACCCGCGCCTCGGGCGCTCGCGTCAACCTCCAACTTGAACGGGCGCGCAAAGTCCGGGGCGGCAAGCACTGGCGCGCTGCAAAGGAGAGCCTTAGCAGAGTTAAAATCATCCTGACAACAAGGGGTCCACACAAATGCTTTGGTGGGACTAGACAAACTAGTTAGGGGAGCCACAACATCAGCAAAATTTTTACAAAAGCCACGATAGTAGCCACTCATCCCCAGAAAACGGCAAAGTCCACGTCTGGTTCGTGGCACCGGAAAATCAATTATCGCCTGCACTTTTGCAGCAACAGGACGCACTTGACCTTGGCCCACCTGTTTCCCTAAGCAGGTGACAACCGCCTTCCCAAACTCACACTTGGCCAAGTTCAGTGTGAGGGAAGCTTCTCTCAAACGATCAAATATCTCAGACAAAGTTGCAACATGATCTGACCAGGAAGAGGAGTAGGCCACAGCATCGTCCAGATATGCCTCACAGTTTTTGACACCTGCTAAAACCTTATTCATTAATCTCTGGAAGGTGGCTGGGGCATTCCGGAGACCAAAAGGCATGACAGTATACTGCAAAACCACACATGACCAAGGGTCATAACAGCTGTATGTTTATCCAGCTTTGAAAAAGTGAGAGTGAAGTGTCCAAATTACAAAAAAAGCCGTAGAAGAGGGCGTTGTATTTCCCGCAACTTTTAACCACAGATACAGAAATAAATAAATAAATAAAAGTAGAAATATAAAATAAATAAATGAATAAATGTAGAAATACAGAAATAAATAAATGTAGAAATGCAGAAATAAATAAATAAATACATGTAAAAATACAGAAATAGCCTTTTTCATTACCAAAATGTATTTATTTTTCATTTATTTATGTATTTAATTATTTATTTCTGCATTTATTGATTTATTTATTTATGCTTATGTCATTTTTTGTTCTCCATACAGTGGGTAGAAAATGGCACCAACTCTGCCAAGGTTAGGCGGGTTTTCCTGCCACCTGAGCCAGCCGTGATAAAAGCGGACACACTTGTGGTGGATTGCGGTGTTATGTTGCAGAAAACCTTTGCAAATTGCCTCGTGATTTTTCCCAACAAAGCCGGAGCACAAGTGGAGCGCTTTGGGTCACGATGATCACAAAAAAAAAAATGCTGCAGAATCCCAGAGGCTCGTGTCCCGAACGTCCCGAAGACGGAGCGGCTCGCCCCCTGAAGCCCCGCAGCAGCACAAAGTTTAATATTCAACCCTTCAACGTCTTCCTCTCTCTCTCTCATTTTCTCTCTCATCATCATCCCACCATTTGCTCTCTCACTTTAATCATTTTATTTCCTCTCCGTCCGCTGGCCGCACTCTCGCTCTCTCTCATTGTTTTCATTTCTCTCTCCCTCTCTCAGATGCGGAGTATATAATATCCATTCATTTTAGTATTTCAGTCAGACCGGAGGTGTAGCCAGCAGCCCTTTCTAGTAAATAGCCGGCACTCTGCCGGGACGTTCTGCCCTTTCTCCTCTGAAATGGTATGAAGAAATCTGTAGCTTTTATTAAGCGGCCAATTCTCCACCTCGGTAGTAAATTTAGGCCGTCAAATATCAAATAATGTACGCAGCCGGCGGATTAGAGAGAGGGAAAGAGGGGGAGAATGAGAGAGGAAAAGGGTATAGAAATAAAGAGGGAACAGACAGAAAGGTGGGGAGACAGAGAGCAGTGGAAGTAAAAAAAAAAAAATGACAGAAAGAAAGACGGACCAGGACAGACAGAGAAGGAGAGAGAGATAGAGAGCTAACTATGGCAGCCCAGTGACAGATGGATCCCTCCCGCTCGGCGTCACATACAGTATGCAGCCGGCGGATTACAGCCGGCGAGGAGAGACGTGACAACCCGCCGACAACGTCTCTCCCACGTCGCAGGTGAATATAAATCATTTACCCCGGGTCATATCTTTCCACAACTCCTTGCTTGTGTTTTTTTTTTTCTGCCAAAAATATGCTGACGGAGCGCGGGAGCTGTGCCCCGGCAGCAGAGTGACAGGTGAGCTCCACAGCGATCGGCGAGAAAACGAGAGACGCCTTTTAACGTCTCGGCGTGGGCGACAGCAGCCGTCCCACGCTGTCAGCTCACACATCGCATCCGTCCAGGCCGCCTGCGACTGACGAGCTGCCAACCCCCCAGGAGAGGAGGCATCTACAGCCATACAAACACCACTTTATATATATATATATACAGTATATAGTATTAGGAGCGACCGGTGGTTTTGCGGGTGGTTGTGGTGGCGGAGAGGGTTTGAAAGATTACAGAGCTGCTGGATTTGGGGAAAACTACGGAAGACTATTAGGGCCATTGTAGGTGATGTTTTTTTTTTTTGTTTTTACCACTGCTGTTGTTTTTTACCTCCGCCAAGGAGGTTATGTTCTCGGTGCCGTTTGTTTGTCTGTTTGTCTGTTAGCAGGATTACGGAAAAACTACTGGGCCGATTTTCATGAAACTTCGTGGAAGAGTGTAGCATGGGCCAAGGAAGAGCCCATTACATTTTGGAGCGGATCCGGATCCGACTCACGAACAAGCAATAATAGCGTGAACCTCGGCGGAGGTCTGCGCTCTCCGAGTGCAATTCTAGTTTTGTTTTGGTTTTTTTTTGAAAGAAAAAAAGTCAGAAAGTCAGAAAATTTGTCAGGAAAGAGTTTTTTTCTCACACATTTCTGAGTTTTTTCTTGTAAATTTGTGAGGTTCTTTCAGCTTCGTCAGTCCCTGCCTATGCTCAATGCTCAATGCCCATGTGCAGTTTCAGATTGATTGGCCAACCCATCGAGGAGCAAAATGGATGCAGACAGACAGACAGACGGACAGAGTTTTCCTCATTTTATAGTAGGATTTCTGAGTTTTTTCTTAACCCCCCCTCTCCTACAGCGGCCGTAATACTGTTCCGTGAGAAAACAGTCCAAATCAGGAGAGGGAGGTCTGTCGAGACTCGCTGGAGATTAGAGGTGAAGCTCGGGTCGAGTTGAAAGCGTGAGAGAGGGACTCTGATTCTGCAGAGGCGGAGCAGGTGGGCGTGTGAGCCGTGTGATGGCGGACGGCGAGCCGTGGGACGCGGCCTCGCCCGCTCGTCATTAGCCGTCCTCGCCGCAGGCCGGGGAATGTGACGCGGTGCTGAAAAGGCCAAATTATCCGGCTCCATGCGGACCTGCCTGACCCCGGATCCCCGCGGGACTCCTCTCTCCTGACGTCTCTCATTAAGTCTCCCTTGTTCAGGCTCTGCCTCTCATCTGCTACTCTCTCTTTTTATCTTTCTCCTGTGGACCTTTGCTCATGAACACACTGTCACTACCACAACTCTCTCTGTGTCTCACTCTCTCTATCTGTGTCTCTCTCTGTCTCTCTCACTCTCTCTCTCTCTCTCTCTCTCTCTCTCTCTCTCTCTGTCTCTCTCTCTCTCTCACACATACTCAGGTCCAGACTCCCTAAGATTGTCTTGCCAGGGCAATTTGTACATTTTTTTGCACCTCACTTGCCTGAGCAAAGACTTTTAATCTTAGTCTCTAAGAAATATATGCAAATCAAGGCTGGCACTGTTGTGCCCCTAAAGCAGCCTTTATAATCTGATCTGTTTCCATGGATAAATGTATTGTATTGGTACTTTAAGTATGTGAGCATGTGTAAGCATGTAAGCATGTGTAGGTATAGTACAAATCAATATGTGCATAACTTTTTGGTAAGATATATGAACGTTGTATGAGAACACGGTGGGGTGCAGAAATGGGTGCAACGTCTTTTGTTCTTGTTTTTTCTTGTTTTTTTAGCTTTTCTTTTCACCATCGCTGTCAGTTCATATTGGTATCAGATATGGATCACATCCTACAATAGATATGAACAGTCATCCCAAAAAAAAAAATCAGATATGATCGGAAATGAGCTTGAAAGCCTGCAGTGTGAATGCAGCCTGAAGAGAGAGAGAGAGAGAGAGAGAGAGCGGAGTAGAGAGAGAGAACTAAAGTGAGTGAGTCAGATAGAGTGACAGTGCTGAGTCCACAGCGGGTGGCGTCCGTCAATCTTTCACAGCGGTTGTAGGAGATAGTTAAGAGCTTGCACCTCCATGTCCGCCTGTCCGTCTATCTGTGTGTGTGTGTGTGTGTGTGTGTGTGTGTGTGTGTGTGTGTGTGTGTTTGAAGCTGGTAGCCGGCGGGGCGGCAGTAATGAAGTCCTAAGCCTCTAATTGGAAAGAATGATAGCGACCGGGACGTTTGATATTCCTCTGCAAATGGCCCTGCCGGGGACAGCGACTTGACAAGTGTTCGGCCAAGTTGATTAGAATGTGTGTGTGTGTGTGTGTGTGTGCGCGTGAGTGTGTGTGCATGCGTGAGTGAGTGTGTGTGTGTGTTTGTTCAGTTCATTTCAGTTCAGTTCAGTCAATTGCCATTTGTGCATATTGAAAATACATACACGGGAAAATAGCTTCTGAATGCTCCCAGCAAAAACATTTGATGAGACCGTTTACAAAAAAAAAAAAAAAAAAAAGCCAAAACAGCGGTAGCCATTGTAGAAATCCATCTGCATGCATTTATCCTGCGCTGCTGCAGGAGACATTACAAAGCTAGAATCAAATTAGAGTACAGAACAGTGCTGCCAACTTGGCGACTTTGTCACTAGATTTAGCGACTTTTCAGAACCCCCTGGCGACTTTATTTCTCAAAAGCAACTAGCGACAAATCTGGCGACTTTTTCTGACCATGGGGAACAATGTTGATGTGTTGAATCCCAAAGCATTTGGCAATAAATCGGTACGGATGATGCCGGTTTGCTCTACTTGCTCGTCTAATCCAGAGAGGTCTGATGATCACAGCGCTTCCCACACACAGCGGAGCCCCCCCTCCCTCCACTGCGAGCGGAGACTGTGGGTTATATATTGATATGCAAATTAGCATATGATGTCATCTGGCGACTTCTAGCGACTTTTTGAGCAGCCAATAGCTACTTTCCTTGGAAACAAGTTGGCAACACTGGTACGGAGTAGAATTTAAAACTCTACTGTCTTTCAACCAAAGAGTCACAAGAGCATTCTTTGTAACTTCTCACAACTGGAAGCAGAGCAAAATTAAATTTTTCTAAACAGTGCAGACAAACACATTTTTTTCTTTCTTTCTTTCTTCTTTTTTCTACATTTTACATTTCTTCCATAATTGTTCTGCCCTCTTCTTTCTTTCTTTCTTTCTTTCTTCTTTCTTTTCCTTCTGTCTGTCTCCTTTTGATGCGTTCTTTCATTCATTCTTTCAGTTCTCTTTCTTTCCCTCTTCTCTTTCCCACCTTCTTCTTCACTTTCTCACAGACTTTGCTCTGTCTTTCCCATCCTCTCTCATCTCTCATTCATCCTCTCTCTCTCTCTATCTGCATGGTGAATGTGTGTAAGGAGACTGAGTGGGAGATCGATAAAAGCCATTCTGGGTTTTTATTCCGACCGACACACAGAATTCACGTCTCCTCTGAAATTATTTCATCAATGGCTTCCCATTATGTGACAATCTCACTTCCTCCCTCTCTTTCACTTTTCACTTCCCTCTCTCCTTCTCCTCCCTTCATCTTTGTCTCGCTCCTTCCTTCCTCCCTTGCTCCTTCTCCCCTTCCCCTCCTTCCTTCCCTCATTCCTTTCCTCCCTCATTCCCCCTCTCCTACCTTCCTCTCTCCCTCCTCCACTCTTCTTTCGCTCGCTACTCTATTCCTTCCCTCCCTCCTTCCCTTCCTTCCTCTCTCTCCTCACTTTACCTTTTCCCTCGTTCATTCCCTCCCCTCTTCTTTCACTCACCACTTCCTTCCTCTGTTCCTTCCCTCCTTCTCCCTCTCTCTTGATCATTCTTCCTCCCTTCATCTTTCCCTTGGTTTTCCCTCCCTCCCTCACTCCTTCCCCCTCTCTCTCCCTCACTTGTTCTCTCCCTTCCTCCCCTGTTCTTTCCTTTGCTCCTTCCTTCCTTTCCTCTCTCACTTTGTCCCTCCCTCCTCTTCTCTCCTCCTGTACCTCGCTATTTCCTTCCTTCAACTTTCCTTTCCTCCCTTCTTCCCTCTCTCCTTCCCTGCTTCCCCTCCCCTCTTCTTTCACTCTCTACCCTATTCCTTCCCTCACTCCTTCCTTCATCATTCCCCTGCTTCTTCCTTCCTTCCATCCCTCCCTTCCTCCATCTCTCCTCCTTCCCCTTTTCCGCTCCCTAATTCACTCCCTCTCCCTCTGATTAATCTTTTCCTTGCTCCTTTCCTCTCTCCCTCTCACTCTCTCATGCCCTCCCCTCTTCCCTTTCCTCCCTCCCTCCCTCCCTCCCTATCTCCAATCTCTCTCTCTCTCTCTCTCTCTCTCTCTGCCTCTTTGGTTCGCTCCTTCCCTCCGTTCGGTCAGCTCCGGTTGAGATCAATCAGGAAGTTATGAAGCATGCAGCAGGATATATCAGCGGTGTTCGGAGGCCCCATAAAGACTCACTTAATGGTATTTCATGGTGGCGGGCGAGTGATAGTGATAAGGAACAGCAGCAGCGATGTGAGAGAGAGAGAGGGGTGAAGAGAGAGAGAGAGACAGAGAGAGGGAAGAGGAAGGGAGCGAGCAAGTGAGGAGGGAAAGAAGGGTGAACAAAACAAACTGAAATAGGAGAAGAAAGACTAACAGTCTTTATGTACTGTATAAGACAGTATTGGCAGTTGAATTGCAGGCCCCGCTGCCACTGAGAAGTTATTTTGTTTATCCAGACCACAGCCATCAGTGGCAGGGAATTATGGGTATTATGGAGGCAGAGGGGTTTTATGGAGACCTGGAGATATTACAGAGCCTAGGGGAAACCACACTTCTGCCGTCAGACCGACTGCTGAGCTCTCACAGAGATGTTATATTTCTCAATGCTCACTGTATGAGCTGTGCTTTTACCGTGAGATACTGCAGTCCACTGCTGCTGTAGAGAGAGAAATACTACAATGAACTGCTGCTATACAGAGAGAAATACTACAATGAACTGCTGCTATACAGAGAGAAATACTACAATGAACTGCTGGTATAGAGAGAGAAATACTACAATGAACTGCTGGTATAGAGAGAGAAATACTACAATGAACTGCTGCTATACAGAGAGAAATACTACAATGAACTGCTGGTATAGAGAGAGAAATACTACAATGAACTGCTGGTATAGAAAGAGAAATACTACAATGAACTACTGCTACAGAAAGAGAAATACTACAATGAAATACTGCTATCGAGAGTGAAATATTAGAATGAACTACTTCTATAGAGAGTGGAATATTACAATGAACTATATACTGCTACATAGACTAAAGAGCTGTAACAAATAAACTATTGCTGTATTACAGGGTCGGAAATTAATGATTGCAAAAATGTCTTTGAAAAGATAAATGCCTGTAAAATAAAAGATGTTGGGCAAAAAAATGCCTCCAATAATTAGGAGTTCCATTTTTATTTCAGCCTGTTTACATTCTTTGTTGTCATTTTGTCATGCCTGAATGCGACTACTGTCCCCCGCGGGCCACCGTAGGTGATTCACGGGGGCCAATAAAAT
This sequence comes from Centroberyx affinis, assembly GCF_046629955.1. Classification (NCBI taxonomy): domain Eukaryota; kingdom Metazoa; phylum Chordata; class Actinopteri; order Beryciformes; family Berycidae; genus Centroberyx; species Centroberyx affinis. Next base: position 12,187 of record NW_027280260.1, read on the forward strand.
GAGTGAGAAAAACAGAGCGGTGTTTGATCAGCAAACAACCAAACTCACAGCCTGAAGCGGGAGAAAATGTTGGAACTATGCACCCAGCAGAGAAAATGCCGATCCCATACAAACCACTGCATCAACAAAAAATAAAACAACCAATGTAAAAAAAACCTAAAAAATGGAGCGGTGGAGGATGAGGAAGGTGCCAGTGGTGCTGAGAGGAAACTGTTTCCAGCAGTGGGAAAGAACTAAAAACAAATATTGGTGATCCAAATTGAATGTTTATTTGCAAATATGCAAAGCAAATGTTTGTTCATAATTGAATAAAATTTGTATTCATAAATGAATAAAATTTGTATTCATAATTGAATCAAATTTCCCCTAAAAAGGACCAAAATGTTCCCTAAAAATAAGATCAAAGAGGCAAAATAATGCTGTCGAAAAAAGTTCATTAACTTCTATATAGAATGAAATACTACAATAAACACTTGCTACAGTAAAGTACTACAATGAACTGCTATGAAGATTTATACTACTACTGTAAACTACTGCTATATAGAATAAACTACTACAGTGAGCTAGAGAGTGAAATACTACAGTTAGCCATTTCTATACAGAGTGAAATAGGAAAATAAACCACTGCTATACAGAGTAAACCACTGTATTGAAAGATTGCTGTTAGCATTGAAATACTACAGTAAACTAGACAGAGAGAGGAATCCAACCTGATCTCACACAAATATGTGAAATGAACACGACTTGTTATCACCAAATTACGCATAGGCGGCATGTAAAGTGTTAAAATTTTTCTAAAAGTTTTCCCAGCATGAAACGGTTCCATGAAGGAGGCACGACTATAAACATGAAGTAGTGTCACATTGAAGTAGCGCAGTATAAAGTAAAGGTGTCGGGTGGCAGATGGCGACCGAGGTTCAGTTCCCAGCTTGTATGAAGGTTTTTCTTGACTGAAGCCTTTCCCAAACCTTAACCAAGTTTTTCTAGTTGCCTAAACTAAACCGTTAGCCAACCTTTAGCTGAAAATGCCATGTCCAGTTTGTGTTTTTGTCACAGAATTCAATTTGTGGTGAAGGAGGAACGTCATTTTCACATAATTCGTGTCCACAGCACATGAAGTTTGTGCTCATGTCACGACTTTTCATGAGCTCACGTTGGAGGAACCCATATGGAAAATTCAGATTCCAGACGAGATACGGAGATACGGCTGCTGAGGCGGAGTTTCAGGAGGGAGAGGAGTGGGTGATGGCAGCAGTGGGAGCTGAGTGCTGTGTGTAGGCTGTGATGTATTTTTCTATCATGCCTATAACCCAGCCAACCATCTGTTCCAAAAACCTTCCTCCGGGAGACGGCACCGGGCCATTAAGACCAGAAAACTACCTGCCACCTTAAAGCTTCTTCACCAAGAGCTGTCACCCGTTTCAACCCCCAACACACACACACACACACACACACCCAAAGACTCAACCCCCGTACACCCAAACAATCTCTGGACTCCTGGAACTGGATGTAACCCCTCTACTATTACTGTCAAATCCATCCAGCACAATCTATGGAAGTGACTGTAATTTTTGGACTTTACTGTATTTTAACTTTGAAGTAACTAAATCACAATTACAAAGGCAGCTACCCAGGCAAGTTGAATGCCAATTAGCAATATGTGTCATTATATTTTCCTCCCCTTTTATTTATTTATTTATTTATTTATTAGTTCGTTCGTCGGTATGTTGTCGTTTCTCAATCTCCCTTTTTGCTGTAACCATGTGTTGTATTGAGATGTACCTATGTTTTGTTTGTGATATGCTGTCTTATTTGTAAACCTGAAAAATCCATAAATAAATCATAAAAAAAGCAATATGTGTCAGATTTAAAAGAAGTCTGACAATCATCAATTTTATATACAAGTTTTCAAAGCAGCATGAGGCAACATGAGCACCGGTCCAGAAACTGCAAAAATGATTAATGCGGCAAGGGGAAAATCATGACAACATACACTAAACACCAAAATTACTTGGGGAATTGAGAAATATAACTAACTGAGATAAATACAAATTCCTTTCCATTGTAGGAATATGAGGCCATTTTACAAGAAGACCAGGTGAATCCTGTGGTGCAAACACTGCTCCCTCGTGACTCCCATACTTCGAGATGACAATGCGCCCGAACACACTGCTCAACACATTCAAGAGGCAGACTCCTTCCAAGGCCGCCCGAATCACCAGATTGTAGGAAATAAAATAGAACACTGTGTCCTTTGCCCTGAATATCACAGTGGAGTATTCAGTAAAGGATCTTCATGTGATCATGTAAGAATAGACTTTATGTTAGTGTGTATTGTAGAACTGGTTTTGACTAGTTTGAAGCATGCATATTATATTAGCCATATATTGATTTCTTAGAAAAGGATGAACAAAGCAACTGTACATACTGAAGTGTATAAAGAAACTGACATTACTACCCTTTGTCAGAGAATATCCCGCAGCCCACTTGAGTGTGTGCGCTGAAGTTTTTCTCTCCATGCATGTCTGAATAAAGAATCCACGGAAGAGTCTTGAACCTTTGCTCATTCATTTTGACCCACAAGGTTGAAGCTTATTTTTTCCCCTGCAAGATCTAAACACCGCTGAAGCAGATTTCCACCTCCTTCGTCCCTCAAACAACCGGAGGCTTTCCTTGTTGAAGAAAGCTCCAATATCAGGATACAGATAGGCAGGGGGAAATCCAGCTAAACCCCTTCAAAAAACAAGTCATTGAGGTTTTTGCATTTTTGGCATCCTTAGGACGTCTAGTCAACATTTCTGGATGATAACATGAAATTTGGGCGGCGGCAATTTTTTTATTTGCATATTTTCAAGATGGCTGCCACCCACGGCCACCAAAAACAAAGACTAGCATATCTCAGCTAAGACACTATGTTCACAATGTGAAGTGTGACTCTTCTCCTTGGTAGTATTAATATATTGTCAGGTGTTTCTTTTGTTTTGCCCACCCATGTACTGAATATGTCCTGAGAAATGGATGGATGTACTCTACATTATCAGTCAAAAGTTTGGACACACCACATTTTTCTCTATTTTGACTATTTTACACATTTTGGAATAACAGTAAAGACATCAAAACTATGAAATAACACAAATGGAATTATGCAGTGACCAAAAAAGTGTTAAACAAATCAAAACTATCTTATATTGTAGATTATTTAAAGTAGCTGCCCTTTGCCTTGATGGAAAGGCAAACATGCGTTAATTGGAAAGAAATTCATACATAGGATCAACTTCACTTCACTATTTATATTTGTCTAAGAAACAAATTGCAAGCTTTTAAGCATTTTAAGCCTTTAGATCAAAATGGCTTTAAGATAATGAGAAACATGGCTGGTAGAGTATATTCCCTATATATAAACCAAGAGTTGGGCAAAGACGGACCAGAGAAATATGTTGTGAGAATGAACTCCCCCAAGACGGACAAATAAAGCTGAACCAAGTCATATTGTCTTGTTATCTCACTCTCTCATTATACCCAGAGAGCGAGACAGAGAGGCATGTCGCATGTTCCCACTTCTGCCATGAATCAATAGAGCGATATGCATGGAGCGGCTGCCACTCACTCAGATCTCTCCAGTCATTTCAGCTCAAGGTAATTGCGCTGCATGCTTTACGCTGTACCAATGATTGGGGATGGAGGGGAGGCATACGAATAAGGCTTGAATGGGATATTGGATTTTTCATAATTGCATAAAAGACAAAGCAATCTGAAAGTGGACCTACAGTAATGTCGATGGAGCGAAGAAAATAGTACGTTTACCAATAATTATGAATAGGCGAGACAGGACTTTGACAAAGCAGATTCTGTCATTATATAAAACGTATTATTTTCTTCATTCCATCGGCATAAGTTTCCTCAGACTGGATTTCTGTGTTACACTTGTTCAAACTGAAAGGTTTTGTTTTATATATTGTCAGAATCTGCTTTGTTGGTGTTAGTTTATGTGCTAGAAGTGTGATTTTCAGACTGTTTCTCCATACAATGGCAGCGAATGAGATTCTCCAATTCTCCAGTCTCCTCAACCGGAGCAACAGATAACACAGAATCATCGATTTTCAAACAATTTTAGGGTTGATCATGGAGGAAGATACACAACCCAAGATACCAAAGTTTAACGGACCTTTAAAGCGACACTAAGTGATTTTTTCTGACCACTAGAGAGTGACAGAAACTGCAACACATTTGTAAACACACAGCAAAGCTATTAGGTGTCGGAAGCCCTTAAGGACAAACCGTGCACAAAGGCTAATGGCTAAAATAAAAGTACCTACAGAGAAATATCGCCGGTTACCAGTCTCCCTTGGCCAGATTTTTCTCCCGCTAAAGGTCACATGTCCCACAATGACAAGTGAAGAGGCAGGTAGCAAGTTTACTAGTTGAAAAAATGTACTCGCTTGCTTCATCGATTCGCCATTACTCGGGGCGAATCTGACAACAAGCTTTAGGAAAGAGGACAAAACAACAACAACACAGCTGTTGCTGTGTGGCTGTTTGTTTACATCATTACATCTCAGGGAAATCTCCACGTAGCACACATTCAGGATTGGTTACAGGGTCTGAAATTGCTTATTGCAGTTTGCAGTTGTTTATTCACACTGAAATGAAAAATACTTTTTTTGCATTTTTAGCTCATTCAGACTATCACCCATACACTTATTTGACAATTTATAAAAAAAAAATATATATTTTATTGTATTTTCAGTATCAAGATACTTTTACTTCCTTGAAAACAGAAATCTTTAGTGGTGATGTCATCGTGTACCAGGAGGCGACATAAAAACTCCAACCAATAAAAACAGACAGTCCCGCCCCTCCGCGACTCCAACAACAAATCAAACTGCCTTCCTCTCTCTAACTGATCTCCCATTGGCTCTCACTTTTGAACGATCCCTCCCTGCGTTATGTCCCGCCCCCAACATCCTGTTTCAACAGGAAATACATCACATTAAAAGAGGCAAGATGCTCTCCAAAACGCGGTTTCATCGTGACTTTAGGTTATTTTCCCTTTTTATTAACATTATCTTTCTTCACCAGGCACTTGTCACACTGCGGGATAAAAAGGGACACAGCAAAGTTTTCATATGAGCGATTCAGTTCCCGGAGAAAAAAACTGATTTATTTATTTATTTTCATTGTTTGCAGCCCTCATTAAATCCAATACCTGCTCTCGGCTGGGAGCGGCGGTGGCGGCAGATGAAAGCGTGGCGTGTCACGGCGCTCTCTGCAGCCGGAGCCTCCTCTTCCTCTTCCTCCTCCTCCTCCTCCTCCTCCTCGGCCCGGCGATGGTGAAATTGGCGCCATCAGTCTACCTGAGGCCCAGCAGCTCCCGTTTAACAACAAAATTACATAAATTTGTATCCGAGGAAAAAAAAAAAAAAGTGCAAGACCTTCTGAAGTGTAAGTAGCTTCAGGTCCTGTTTCCTCTCCTCCACTCCTCCGCTGCCTCCCTCTCTCTCTTTTCCTCCTGCCCTCTCCATCCATCTGTCTCCCACCTTTCACCACTTTCCTACCTCTCTGTCTTACCTCCTCATCTCCTCCCCTCCTTTTCCCCCTTCATCTCTCTCCTTTCCTACCCCTCTCTCCCCTTCCTTCCCCCCTCTCTTCTTGTGCTCCTTCCTCTTTTACCCCATCTTCTCAATCTCCTACCCTTTCCTCTCCCTCTCCTCTTTCACTCCCTCCCTCCTTTCCTCTTTCTCTCCTTTCCAATCTCTCTCTTCCTCCTTCTCTCCTCTTTCACGCCCTCCTCCTTTACTATCTCTTTCTTCCTCCTCTCCTCTTTCACTCCCTCCCTCCTTTCCTCTTTCTCTCCTTTCCTATCTCTCTCTTCCCCCTTTTCTTCTCTTCCACTCATCCCACCTTTTCTCTTTCTTTCTCCTTTCCTATCTCTCTCTGCCTCCTTCTTTCCTCTCTTTCACTCCCTCCCTCATTTTATCCTTCTGTTTCCCTCATCTAGTTTCCTCCCTCTCCTCCTCTCTACCTCCTTCTCTCCTTTTCTACCTCCTTCTCTCCTCCCTTCCACTCCCTCCCTCCTCGCCTCCCTCCATTTTTCTCCCTCCTTCCCTTGTTTCTTTCCCTCCCTCTCCTTTCTTCCTACTCATATCTCTCTATCTCCCTCTTTAAGTCCTTTCCTAGTTCCTTCTCGCCTTTCCTATCTCCCTCTGATGTCTTCTCTCCTCCCTTTCCCTCCTTCCTTCCTCTCGACTTTCTCTTGTACATTTTAACTCTAGGGCAGGGAGTAGGAGGAGGAGGGGGAGGAGGAGGTGGAGGGTGAATGTCGGACTTGATGTACAGCTGATGGCGGGACGGGGCCGGTCGGGGCCGGACGGCCCGGGGCTCCGGTCTCACAACAGGACAGTGAGATTGCACATTATCATGAAATATATTTAGCTTCCTCCATCTCATTACAGCAGGTCAAACAGCGCTGGAGGTGCTGATGGGCAGAGCGGAGCAGAACGAGCCACCGGAAACATTTAACAAGAGGAGCGGTGAAGAGCCGGCAGCGCTAATGGAGGATTAAAAACCTTGCATGTCATACAAAAAAAGAATCAGCTGAAGGAATTAAGGAAAAGAAAGAAATAACTTATTTCTAAATGGGAAGGTGGAATGTGTTTTGGATTAGTTTCATGGGCCGGAGGTCGTACAATTCGCTCAACACGTAAATGACGATATGAAACCTCATGTGAAAACCTGAGGATGGAGATGGGAGATTTCCCTCTGACAGCAGGTAGGCTGTTCGTTCAACTGCAGCGGGATCCTTAAAGCCAGTAGAATCTGGCAGTAAAAGAACTAATGGAAACAAAAGTTATATCTCTGATGTATGGGGTTATTAGCTGAACGCACACACCGGGCCAAGGGTGTGTCATTTATTTGACCACACCGCCGTGTCTTCATTATCCGATTTCTATGACAGGTAGCTCCAGCCAAGCAATCTGATTGGTTGGGGAAGGTGATGCCATTGGTTACAGATTGGCTGATTAGTCCGCTAGTGGTAAACAAGAAGCTACATTACTTTGTCTTCATATATATACACACACACACACACACACACACACACACCCCAGTCTCCTGTTACTCTTCACTGTGTACTGTCTAGGAAACCAATCCCTCAAAACAAGAAGCATCTAGAAAAGTTGAAACACCATAAACCTTTGTACAAAATGACTGTGTACAGTACTGCTGCGGATCACATCCAAACACTGCAACACTGAAGCGGACTTCTTCATACCAATGTTGAGATAACGAGCTCTGTTGGACACAACATTCACTGTTTCCAGTGTTTTTCCCACTGTATACTGTCTAGGAAAGCTGAAATCCCATGAGAAATAATCCCGTTTAAACGTTTGCAGAGTTTACAGCATTACTCAAAATCAAAATACATGAAAAACTTGAAGAAACAAGAAGGAGTATGTTTGTGTGGATGTGTGTGTGTGTGTGTTTAAATACATGTGTGTTATAAGGGTGATTGTGTGTTTGTGTGTGTATATGTGAGAGAGGGAGAGAGAGAGAGAGAGAGAGAGATGTTCAATCTTAACCCGATTAAATACACCCATTATTGAAACTCCTTGATTATCTTGGTGATAATCAGAGGAATCAAAACCCGGTTAGCACACCTGGATTTTTGCTCAATCAACAGATGAAAATTGTTTTTGTTGTTTCTTTTGTTTGTTTGTTTTTTCCAAACTGTGTGTCAAAAGGTCACCAGATGCAGGAACCCCCATGCTGTATTTACAAAGCAAACATGGCCAATTATGAAATGAGTCCATCTAAATCGTGTTGCTTCAAACCATGTAAACATTGCAATCAAAAAACTGATTACTCCCAGAAATCTGAATATTGGTGTGAACGTAAACATACTCTATCAAGGACATTTTTGTGTTATCCTTGACGTTTGTTTCCTCACATGCAAATAAACACATACAAGTCAGCAAGCGAGCGAGCGTGAAAGAACAAAAGACGAAGAGTGCAGGCAAGGCAACGGGCGAGAGAGAGCGAGAGAGAGCGAGAGAGAGAGAGAGAGAGAGAGAGAAGAAGAAGAAGCTGGAAGTGTGTGTCGTGTTAGAGAGCCTGATAACATCGTCCTCAACTACTAGACCATCTATCACTCCAACAGCAGGCTCCCTGTAGAGCGGGGATCAAACTGATGATTGCCATGTTTGTTTGTGGAGAGAGAGAGAGAGAGAGAGAGAGAGAGAAAGAGAGAGAGTGTGTGTGTCTGTGCGTATGGCCTTGTATCTCTATACATATGAGGACTAAATCCCCTCACAAGGATAGAAAGATAAGGAAAATTGTGAGGACATTTTGCTGGTCCTCACTACAAAGCAGTATTTCAGAATGAAGACTAGGATTTAAGATTAAAGTTAGGATTAGGATTAGGTAAAGTAAAGTTATTTTAGGATTGGGACTTGGATTTAGAGTTAAGGTTAGAATTCACATTAGGTTTAGGTTAGGGGATTAATGTCAGTCAATGAAGGTCCTCACAAGTTTAGTAATATAAATGTGTGTGTGTTGGAGACTGTTAGAAAGAAAGATACTGTGTGCTCGTGTGACGGACAGAATGTGTGTGTGTGTGTGTGTGTGTGTGTTTGTTTGCCTTGGGATGGGGAATTAATCTCAACTGTCTAAAATCACAGTATGACCATGCTACGCTTATTCAAAACGAGAGGACCTGCTAAATGAAAATGTCATATACTGTCTGGCTATAGCTAATACTTTCACATTCTTTCACACCAGAGTTTGGTAAAGGTGTACCTTGAAATTTTGAATTTCTTTTTCTTGGCCTGCATCTCAGTTTGAGGAAGTGTCTGTGATAGTACGATGATAAGATAGAAAAACGACTTGTTAGCATTGTTCGCGTTCCTCTTTTATTGAGTAACTAAACCCTAGACCGCTTTTGTGGGTTTGCTGCCATCTAGCGGTTAAAAGCGTGCTACTGCAATTGCCACCTGCTATTGGCTGATCTTTGGTACCGGGTGATGTCACCAGCTGTTGTATTCTATAGAAAGTAATTAAGAAGTAATGCGTAACATGTAATTTATTACTTTTTTCCCCAGTAAAAACCCTGGTCATGAACTCATTTTTGTACTGCGGGTCCACTGGTCCATTCTGGTTTTTGTTTCATGGCTCTATCTTAAACAGTAATGAAGATAACTCGGTGAATGCAAATGCAGTCAGAAAAAAACAAACAAACAAACCTATTTTCATTCATTTACTTTGGTAAAGTACTGACTGTGTATTCCTCTCATTCTATTACTGCCTATTATAACGATAATGAGAGCCATATGGCAGCCAGAAACAGAAATGGGGACGATGCTTAAGCAAATGACGAGCAGTATTTACACAGTAAAGAAATATCCATCTTGACAGTCATAACATGCTGTGTATGCGGAGATGCATTGTGTTTGCTGTGTGTGTTTGTGTGTTTTTCTGTGTGTGCATACATCAAGATATATTTGGAACTGTTCAAAGCAGAGCCATGAAACAGAAAAACAGAATGCTAAGTGGAGCAGAAGAGTAGAGTCGATGAATGCAAGAATCTTGTGTCCACTGTCTAGGCTTAAAAACAATAGAATAGTATTTTTTTGGAAGAATGTGACAAAGTCTTTAAGTGAGGCCAATCACTTCTAGATCATTTTTGAATGAATGGAATAAGGAAATGTGAAAGAAAATGTGCAGAAGAAACAGGTTTCTTGTTTGCCATCTGCATTGTTAAATTTGAATTCAAAACCGGCCTGGCAATGACAAACATGCCTCGGGACAAACATTGCAAATTAGCTTAGGCTATAAATGTTATATGTGACATCAGACTATTTTCGTTTAAATGTTCTATATCTATGTATCTGTCCCTATTCAAATAAACATTGAAATGAAATGAAGCCGTCCTCTACAGTGTAGACTGATAAAGAAACGGATGGTCTGGATGATTGGCAGGTGATTGATAATCATATTTCAAAATGAAGACGCTACGCACAACCACTCCCTCCCACCATCTCTTTCTTTCTCTCTCTTCCTCCTCCTCCTCCTCCTCTCTCTCTCACTCCATTTTTTTTCTCCCCCACCACATAAAACGGGAAACACGTCTTAGATCACTGTGAAAGTCACCTTAGAATAAAGTCAGCCATCAGCGCTGAAAGAGCGGCATCACGGCTATTGGTTATGGTTCTGCGCTAGATGTTATTACTGCATTAGCGCTAACTGCACTCGCCTTCTCTCACACGCACAGATGGCCCATTACGTGGTGAGGGGATAAGAGACAGAGAGCACATTACACTCCTCTAATGCCTATAGGACGCAGAGAGCCTGTCAGTGACATATAACCGCATTTGGAAAACAAACAATGGCGGCCGTGATCTTTGCAAATGGCTTCGCCGGGCTTCTCAAACGCAGCTCGTTTGTCAGGACGCTGCCAGCTGCAGAGGCCCGGAGGAGAGAGAGAGAGAGGAGAGAGAGGGGGAGAGAGAGGAGAGAGAGAGGAGAGGAGAGGAGAGAGAGGGGGAGAGAGAGGAGAGAGAGAGAGAGGAGAGGAGAGAGAGGGGAGGAGAGGGAGGAGAGGAGGAGAGGGAGGAGAGGAGAGGGGAGGGGAGGAGAGAGAGGGGAGGACATGAGAGAGAGAGAGGGGAGGAGAGAGAGAGTGGAGGAGGAGGGAGAGAGAGGGGAGAGGAGAGAGAGAGGAGGAGAGGAGAGAGAGGAGGGGAGGAGAGAGAGGAGGGGAGGAGAGAGAGGAGGAGAGAGAGAGAGAGGAGGAGAGGAGAAGAGAGAGGAGAGGAGAGAGAGGGGAGGAGAGAGAGGAGAGGAGAGAGAGGAGAGAAGAGAGAGGAGGAGAGAGAGGAGGAGAGAGAGGAGAGGAGAGAGAGGAGAGGAGAGAGAGAGGAGAGGAGAGGAGAGAGAGAGAGGAAGAGAGGAGAGAGCGCTTCCTCCGCCACGCTTACAATCTAATCTGGCTTTGTGACCGCCGGCACCTGGATTTATGTCAGCCGTGAAACAAAGCCGCCAGAGACGTTCCCCAACTCCTCAGCCAGCCAGGTGTAGGGTAGACAAATGCACACACACACACACACGCACACACACACATTTGTATTTTTAGGTTTCTACATAAGAAATTCGTACAACTACGCTCACTGTGTGCAATTAGCACAGGTGCATCCGACAAGCTGGAGGAATCGCTTTTCAACCGCTTATACTCACGCTTAATGCACTTATGCCTTTTTGTTCAGATCAAACTTCTAAATTTTTTTGATATATCTTTTGAAAGACACATAACACCTTTTGCGTTTTTTTTGTGGACATTCACACTCATTCACAAACACTCTGCTGCTCCTGTACACTTCACAGATTCAAATCTTCAATCAATATCATCCAAAAGTGAATGACATTCAATGTAGTGCTGACAAGATGAGTCAGTTAATAGATTAGTCGATCAACAGAAAATGTATCAATTTTAGTTAGGATTTATCGATTAATCGTTTTAGTCATTTATCAAGTAAAAATATCAATCATTTGCTGGGTACAGCTTAGGGCTGGGCGATAATTCAATATTATCGTTTATCGTCTTTCAGTGGAATCATATCGTGATGATATGAAGATATTTTAATATCGTGACACATTTCTGCTGTCTGAATTGATGACAAGCAAATTTTACTTAAAAACTCTGATAAAATGAGGTATGGTAGGAATATTATTTGAAAATTTAAGTTTTGTTTGACATCACACCTAACATTACCATTCGGTTCAATGAGATGAACATTCATTTCATTTAACGTGATTTTGCATATGTGAGCAATATCGTGATATATATTGATATCGGGAAAAATCCTTATGATTATCATGATATTGATTTCAACCATATCGCCCAGCCCTAATACAGCTTCACGAATGCCGAGATTTAAGAACGACTTTGGGCTCTGGTAACTTGTGATGGGCATTTGTCATAATTTTTGACATTTTATACACTAAATGATTAATCGATTAATCGGAATAATAAACAATAGATTACTCGTTAATGAAAATAATCATTAGTCGCAGTCCTAATTCAATATACCCTATGTCTTCAGAAAGTATAACTGTGTGTGTGTGGGAAGCGAGAGTCCGCACGGCGACCCGGGGGCTTAATTGGTTTGCTTGAAAGCCACTGCAGAACAGATGCAGAGGCGTATCCACCAACACATACACAAGGACACACACACACACACACACACACACAGGTCAATGCAAGCTGCAGCATAAGTCACTGTGGTTTAATGGATTCTTCATCATCTCCTCAACGTGGTCAGCTGACAGGAATCCGATGGGCGCTCGGTCCCCAGCGCCATTCCCCATTCACACCAGATAAAACCGTGAAATGTAGTCCGCCTCCGTCTCGCCTTAAATAAATTTCCGGCCTGACATTCCCCACACAGTAACTCTTGAGTGTCTTTTATGGCCTTATTACGGCTTAACGGAGTCCACTGTGAGGGAGGAAAGAGGTGGAAATAAACCGAAGTTCTCCACGTGGGATATATGACCGCGGCCGGGAGGTTTTTGATGGCGGCGAACATAAAGATGAAGATCAACTTATTCGCCTGACCGCCCAAGCAGTTTCATATTTAAGACTAGAAGACAGAAGACATTTTCTCTAATGCTGAGTTCATTTCAAAAGCTTGGGTCGTGGTAATTGAAACAAGTCCTAAAAATGTTAACAAGAAAGCTCTTTACCGAGCGATTCTGACGCCGTATGAAGCTGATGGTGATGCAATGTCGCCACAGACCGCCGACTCCCCAAACACTGAGATGTAAGCTGAATAAAATACTGCAGATTGCCACTGTCAATTAGCAGCCTTGGAAAGGGGGAAAAGTTTGTAAGATGGAAAAGAGGGAAAAGTTAGATTAGTCTTGACACATGAGAGCAGTTTATTTCATGAATTTTTGAAAAGATACGTCCCCGCAGTGGAAAACTTTGAAACTCGCTGCCTCGGAGCCGCCACTTTGAACTTGTTATGGATCCCAAAGTCATAAGAAACCTTTCTTTGCGTTGAAATTCAAATATCGGATGGATGTTTTACAACTCTTCCTGGAGCCGTTACATTTTCGACTGATCACGGCCCATGAACATGCAAATCACAAGCCTTCCCACTACTTACCACCGAGTTCATATTTATGGTTATAGCAGTGCGGGTATTCCCTTAATTTTAGCTGGCTGTCAACATGTTTGTTTTGTTCCTTATTCTGTCCCATCATCCCTGTCTCTCTTCACTGTAAACTATCCAAAAAAAAAAAACAGAAATGCCTTAAAAAAAATAGAATTTGAAGCAGAAGAGCAGCAATAGTGAAAGATACTAGTGGCTTTGAGGAAAGGCGTTCTCCTGAGGGGAAAAATACATTATTTTGGCAGAGGTTTCATAACCGGCGGCTAAAGGCAGAGCAGACCAGGAGCCTCAAGGCTGAGGCAAAATGATCTGCAGGCCACCGAGGGTCTGCAGGGCCTGGACAGCTCCGGAATAACATCAGCTGCCTCCGAGTAACAGGGAGGAAAACATCAAGACACACGAAAAAAAAAAAAAAAAAAACCGACCTCCCTCATTACAAAGTAGCCGGGTCGGACCTCGCCGATCCTCGCGGCCTTTGGGGTCGTGACCCCGGCGATCAGCAGTCTGGTAGAAGCTCGCAGCAGCTGAAGGTCAGCGCTGTTACGGTAATTAGAGAGAAATAAATCAGAGTGTGAAGGGAAAGACGGACGAGGTGAAAGGTACAGTGAGAAAATCCCGCAGGTCAACCGCTGACTGAAAGAGAGAGTTTGTTGATGTGCATTGATGTTCGGTGATGTGTGTTTCTTTTTTTTTACTTTACAATTAATTTCCCAAAGTTACCCCCGCTTTCTCTCCCTGAAGGCTTTATGAGGTTTTTTTTTTTTTTTTTTTTTTTCATGTTGAGTTTAGCTTTCGCGGGTCGTGACCCCATGATCGAACGGATCCAGGTCCTGGTTGATGCTCGGAGCCGGAGTGGTTATTACACCGACTGAATCATCTGGAGTCATGAGAGGTGAGCTCAGAAGACCAATTAACAGGTCAGACAGGTAACTTTCTTTCTTTCTTTTTTTTAATTTTTTTATTTGCCCTCAGTTCATAAATTTGACCCCATACTTTAGCAATTTTCCCTCACAGTTTTAAGGCTTTAACTGCCAAAGAGTACAAATTGGATAAAGCGAAATAGGTGAAAAGTTGGAAGCTTTTGTCTATTTTCACCTGTGCACAGTAAGAAAATATGGTCTAGACGAGGCTAGGAGTATCACAGACAAATGAAGCTATAAATATTTCATCCCACATATTAAGGACTGAGATGTTTTGTCCCTGTAACCTCATGTCTAGCAGACCTTTTTGGGGTCACGACTCTACGCTTAAAAGTCTGCTTCAGCTCCTGGTGCCGGGCCTCCAGCAGCTGGAGGTCAGAGCCAAGTTCAGCAGAAAGACTGCATCATCATCATCACTGATTCTGGAGGAGAAACAGGTCAGGTCAAAGGTCGAGTCAACAGTCCCAGAAGTCAACTGTGGAACAATGCACTGAGAAAGTTTGAATCAGGATTTGTTTTTCTTTCCCATTTAATGTCCTATTTAATTTCTTTCATATTTAAATTTCTCCTGCCTCTCTCTTTTAACCCCCTTGCGGCATGGCTTCCCAAACCTTTTCATGTTAAGGACCCACAAATAGATACACAACAGATAACAGACCCCCATTTAAGAAGGTTTGTCCCATAATAAATCCCCTGTGAGAAGAGATGTATTGTTAGGTGGGGAGATAACAGCAGTGGGAATAGTGAAACTATGATCAAAAGACTCCTCATACATTCCCTCGTTGTTTTAACTTCTAAGGACTGAAATAAAACTGAAATTAAACTATTCCTAATTTTTCTGGAGCCCCCTCAGGGACCCCCGGTGATCCCCGGACCCCAGTTTGGGAACCACTGCCTTAGGGTGCCAAAAATAATCAAAGGAAGCGGCTAAAAGGTGGGTTTGAAGTTGGGTGCCCACAATTATTTTTTATCAAATGTCACAAAATGTAGTCAAGACGAGCTGTTAAAGTAGCTAGAGTGGATCCTACAGATTGAGCATTGAAGTAATTTGTCTCTGTAATTTTTAATTAATCTATCTAATTCTAATTTTATCAGACTATTCACTTTTACCTATAGTGTTAATGAACTGACCTACTGGGCTCACAGCAGCTAGTTTGATAGAGAAACTGGATCATCAGAATCTGGAGAAAAGAGACTAAAATGTTGAAAAGGTGCCACACAATCAGTTTATACAATCATTGGACATAATTTCTTCATCTCCCCTTTTAGATAACCCAAATCAATTTATCTCTCTCAAATTTTTTGCTTCATTGGAATGATGTAACACTGTACGTATTGTCAAAGCATGTACAGATGTTTAACAAGATCAAGTTTAACATCTTTACAATTATTTGAAAAGATCACAGTGATAACAACTGAAAGCTGAATAGTTGCGTGAAGAAAAGAAAACTACATACACATAAAGAAGGAATACAAAAGTGACAAAAAAAAAAGAGTGGAGGAGCAGCAATAGTGAAAGATACTAGTAGCTTTGAGAATTGAGAAAAAGCCAAAGTGTGTCTCTCTCTCTCTCTCTCTCTCTCTCTCTCTCTCTCTCTCTCTCTCTCTCTCTCTCTCTCTGATCAACAGTCCTTGAGTTAATATTTAATTCAGTGGCTTTATTTTTTTCCTATTCAGTTTGGAGAGGTTGTTAAAAGTGTTATGAGTTTGGCATTGTCTCATCCATCTGCCATCTGAAACACGTGGGCCGGAGCTCGGTCCGGGAAGGTCCAGTAAAAGTGCAAACACAAAGGAGCGGAGTGTGAGATCCAGATGTTTCCACAGTCTCCTCATTTTACTGCTGAACTACTGCTGCGGTTTAGCTACATCCCCTGGAACTTTTTGGGGTTTTTGCTTTCTATTGGTATCCATGAGGAAGTTACAAGGAATCGTGTGGTGACTCGTCAGTTGAGAGACATTTTTCTTGTGTTATAATATATTGATTTGGTTGTACCGTGTAATATTAATGAAAGAATTATCTTCAATATTAATGCATGAAGGGGGACCTCTACAACTGCTGCCACTGCACAGTGTGTGTGTGTGTGTGTGTGAGAGAGAGAGAGAGAGAGAGAGTAGAAGGAGAGGTTGTGTCTTCCACTACTTTATATACTGCTGGGTAGCTTACAGTAATCTATAATAATACATCACAATTCATTAGTTGATTATATTTTGTATTAATAATCTGAATCTGCAAAGTAACTAGTAACTTAAGTTATCAAATAAAGGTAGTGGAGTAAAAAGTACAATATTTCCCTGTAGTGGAATAGAAGTATAAAGTAGCATAAAATGGTAATACTCAAGTAAAGTACAAGTACCTCAAAATTGTACTTAAGTACAGTATTCGAGTAAATGTACTTAGTTACTTTCAACCTGTGACTGGTGGTCATTATGTAAGGTCCTGTTTCATTTTGTATTGAACTGAGTTTGTTGGTCTTGTATTGAGCAACTGTCTTCTAATTTGTCAGCACCAATAACTCCTTATGGACTTGCTCTACTTGAAAGAAATGAAATGAAATGTTCATCCTCATCAATTACACCATCTCAATTCATTGATATAAAATGAAACCACTGCTGAGGATCCTTTGTGACACACAGACATTTCAACAACCTATGGACTTCAGGACGTATTCACACCAAGCATGTTTGGAGCGGTTCATTTGAACTCTGGAGCATTATTTACTCCTTCAGTTCGGTTAGTTTGTCCAGGAGACAACAACGCCATCTGAACTCACCAAATAACAACACCGAGATGCCTGAAAATGCGAGTCTCCTTCCTCTTCCAAACGAACTGCGGTGCGGTTCGTTAGGAGTGAGAACGTAATCCGAACCAGCTACAGAAAACAACCGCAAAACACAAACACACCTCTGTCCAGGCTACTTGTGACTTTTGGTAACAAGCCCCGGTTCGTTTGTAATTGTGAATCTAAACGAACCAAATACAAAAAATGCAACAAAGTGAACTTTTCCACTGTGGTTCGGACCAAAGAAGACAAATTGTATGTGTGATCGCACCCCAAGACTCTACAACACATTTGAAATCCTCCCCTTATTTGAAATCTAAACTCTGGTTGACTCCACGGAACAAAAAAAAACAAAAAAAAAAACAGAAAAATACCAGTTTTGTAGTCTAATTGCTGACAAAACTGACCATAAATCGTCTCCAGGGACTCGCCCGACTGTCTCAGATCTTAAGCTCGGAAAACAAGAATCAGAGTCTCAACGGGAATACCAAGCGTTCGTATTCGACTGCAGAGAAGAAAGAAACATGAAAATTGTCTTCTCTCACATTGCTTTTCTATGATCATACCCCCTCTATCGCTGATTTGCCTCTGCAGAATGAGAGAGAGGCCGAGTGTCATAATGTGGAGTGGTAATTACTTAGTGAGCACATCAAAGCAGACTGGCTGTGGATAACAAGTGGAGGAGGGTGGGGGGGTGTTTTCCCATTACCTTTTCTCTCCTCACCTCTCTTTTCCTCCGCTCTCCTCCACTCTCCTCTCCTCTCTCCTCCCTCTTTCTGCTGCCATCTCTCTCTCTTTTCTCCTCCACTCTCATTTCCTCTTCTTTCCTCACCCGTCCCTCACTCCCCTCACCCATCCCCCCCCCCCACCCCCCTACAGTCCGCTCAGTGCCGTGTTGTAATTATTTTGAATTAGCCTGGACTTCAGAGAGTCAATGGGACATAATTGAGGCTAATCAATGCAGTTTAATTATAATTACAACAACACAAAAAAAAAAAAAAAAGAACGGAAAAAATGTTAGCAGCAGGTAATGTCATTATTCTGCGGGCTCCTGGTAATTGTGGATGTATTCATTTCTGAGTCCTCATTATGATAGAGGGAAGGTGAAGCAGAGCATGTGTGTGTGTGCGTTTGCATGTGGGAGACAACAAGAGAGAGAGAGAGAGAGAGAGAGAGAGAGGAAGGCGAAACAACGAAAGGAAAAGGAAACAAAGAAGGGGGGGGGGTGCGGTACAGGAGCCTGAAATGAGCATGTTGTCTCAAAATGGAAATACAGTGTTCTGCACACAAAAAAGTGAGAGAAATAAGTTGTTCCTCCACGAAGGGGCGAGGTGAAGGAGACAGGAATAGAAACAGGCTGCAGTTTGACACTAAAATAACATGGTGGGAAGTGACGCTGTTATGGTGAGGATGGTGGAGAGGATTTAATTACCTTCAGCTCCGACACTCACGGTTCAATTCCCAACTCATGCCATGATGTTCTTAGAGAAAGTTTTTCTTATTCAACCGTGACCAAAAACCTTACACTGACCGTACCCAAAATTGATTTAGTTGTCTGACTCAGTGGTTCTCAACGTGGGGTCCGGGGACCACCAGGGGTCCTTGAGGGCATTCCAGGGGGTCCCCAGCAAATTGATGAATTGTTAAACTTCATTATTTTGTAATTTTAGAATGACTGTTTTGATCATAGTTCCACTGTTATCTCTCTACCTACAATACAGATAGTGATGGAATTCTGGACAAAATCATATCTGACAATAAAAATATTCTCAGATTTGGGTCCGAGAGACAAAATCTCATCAAATGGGGGTCCGTGGCCCTAATGTGGACTAAATTAGGGGTCCTTGATATGAAAAAGATTGAGAACCACTGGTCTAACTGGTAACATTTTACAATAAGGGTCACTAAGGGTTAACTAATGTGTCTGATAATCATTTACTAATGATGTTCATGTTAACTAAGGTATTCATTCATACATTATTTAATAGTCATCTTTATAAACTATTAAATAATGTATAAATTAATACCTTAGTTAACATGAACACCATTAGTAAATTACACATTAGTTAACTGTTAATTAAGGGTTAGTTAATGCATATTAAGCATTAACTAACCCTTAACTTAGTGACCCTTATTGTGAAGTGTTACCGCCTAACTTTTACCCTGACCTTAACAAAAGTTGTTTTTACTTGATGAAACGTAACCGTTAGCTAACCTTTACATGACGAACAGGGGAAAATGGCGTGTACCATTCATGCTGTTGTCACATAATCCAGTTCATGGTGGAAGAATGTAATCTTTACATAAATCATGTCCAGAGTCTGTGCTTATTTCATGAAATTTCATAAGACTGTGTTGGGTATAGAGGAGTTCCAGGTACATACCAATTTCATCTCCTGCAATAAATTGTTAAACACATTCCTCCTCCTCAGGTACCACAGTGTTAAACCTCCTGGAATCAGCAGTCTCCAACTAATTCAGCCCTACTGTAAAAGTTTTAATAATGACCGCTTTTATTATTTCACTCCATATATGTGGTAGAAAACAAAAATTGCTATAAATTACAAATCTCAACCACAACACTCTCTGTCTGAGACAAACTCCAGCTCCCCAGCCCTCTTGACAACAACAGATCAAAACTAATTATGGTACTTTTTAACCAATAGCAGGCAACTAAAATGATGACACGTTCACAGACTGGGTTCATCTGTATTTTAGTATATTGAATGATAAACTTTAGTTCATGGTGATGCTTTTCTTAAACGGATACATGGTATTACTGATATCAAGTCTGATTTGATCAGACAGCAAAGCACAGTGAAGGTCACAAACTGCATAAATGTGGAAATTGATCATAAGTTCCATAAATTGAATTTTAATATAACCTTTTTTGATGCATTTAGTCAGAAACAACTGAAGTATTCTGGCTGGGAGTGGAAGAAGTGTAGACGGATGTTGTGACGGCTTTCTGGGGTTTTATACGTACATCTCCATTTCAGCTTTACAAAGTAACTTGGCAACTTGTTTCTTGGCAACTGTGAATGAGTTTTGTGTGTAGGAGAGGAGACATGTACGCATAAAACAATCACATCCTATAATACTCCACTGTTCTGATTTAAAAGACGATTTTAAAGCAGATTTTGCAAGGAAAATCCCCGTCTTCCCCGTCAACCTGCAATCAGAACACCTATTCCCGAATGTGTGTGACCTCTGGATGCAGCATCTGTTGTCGCTAAATAAAATAACATATCATTTGGGAGTTGATTATCTTTAGCAAATTTGATTGCTTTCCATTAAACGGCAGACTAACAGCGACTCGGTTATCACGGGTGGATGCTCTCTCTGAATCTATGCTATCAGTCAAACAATTTTGAGATTGGATAATGGAGGGTTTGCCTTACCATCAGCCGCCTTGATGAGGAAATCTCCAAAAATACAGGCACTGCTGTAGTAATGACAAATGATGGATTTATCTATGAAGTCTGGAGGAGAAAGAAGGAATCCGCAGAGGTTGAATAAGATATTGTTGATGTAGATGTCATTGTAGAGCGGTGGCTTGACAAAGTAGTTATTTGCTATTTTGAATATTTACTATTGTATATTACAACCAATATCATACTGTATTAATGGCCCTTGTTGTACCAGATTTGATTGGTTTTCTGGTTAGAGAAACTTACTGTTACTGCCTTACTATTGACCTGTACCTATCAGAATAAGTTTTCTTCGTATTCTTAGATCCGATTCTTAGATTCTTAGATTCGTATTCTTAGATCCATGATGTATGCAACCATATCGATACCATACCATACCATAATGATCTAAAATTAGACATATTTATATCCATTGATGAATTTAAGGACATCATTAAGAATGGGGTGATGGAGACATGTAGTTTTTTTTTTTTGGAGAGGCCACTGTGTTTGAATAGCTGTTCTGTTTTATTGTGGATTTTTGTATATCACGTTGTATATGCTGCATTTTAATATGTTGTGATTCTGTACGGCTGCTACCTTGGCCAGGTCTCTCTTGTAAAAGAGATTTTTGATCTCAGTGGGACTTCCTGGTAAAATAAAGGTAAAATAAATAATAAATAATAAAAATATATATGGTATATGGCCTCCATTCACCTGCTATTAAAAACAGCCCATTGCAATTTGAAGTACACGCAGGACCCTGATTTTCCTAAACTACTTCTTTAAAAGACATTGGGCATTTTCACTTGCTCAAAGTGAAACTGAACTGCACCCAACAGCTCTGCCAGTCATTACAGTAACTGGAGCTGTACAGTGTAAAGCATGGTGTATGGTCACAGGTCATTCTGCTCTGTGGAAATAGAGGCTTGGCAGCTGTGTCGCAAATCTCCTAGCAACCACGTCTGGAGCCATCATGGAGGTCCAACCAACCAGGCTAGAAAAAGAGAGATACCTGAAAGTAGGGCTGGGCGATATGGTTGAAATCAAAATCACGATAATCATAAGGATTTTTTTTTATATCAATATATATCATGATATGGCTCACTTGTGCAAAATCACATGTTAAATAATTAATGTTCATCCCATTGGACTGAATAGTAATGTTAGGTATGATGTCAAACAAAACTGAAACTTTAAAATTATATTTCCTAAAATGTTTCACACCTCAATTTGTCAGTTTTTAAATACAATTTGCTTGTTATCATCAGTTTAGACAGAAGAATTGTTTGTCACGATATCCCAAATCACCAAATCATCACGATATGATTCCATTTAAAGACGATAAACAATAATATTGAATTATCGCCCAGCGCTACCTGAAAGAGATTGCTGCGGGTGAAGGTCCATTCAGTAATGTCATAAGTAAAAGCTGAAGGTCTGATAAGGTGGAATTGTTTGGAAACTTAGGTTACTATGACACATAGGAACATTGTGCCATGCCTCTACTCCAAAACAAGCTCACAGAATCAATCGGATGCATCAACGGGGAAACGATCAGTTCCTTGTCAAACTCGGCTCAGACCTGAACCATGCCTGTCCAAATCTGTTAAGACGGCCAAGTTGTGCATTTAGAAACACAGGCAGCTGTTCACAGCCACTACTGTCCAAGAGCTGAGGGCGTTAGGTCACCTGGAAGCCCTCTGCAGGACTGACTGACTGACTGACTGACTGAGTGACTGAGTGAAGTCAGTATTCAAAATAAGCACTTGCCTTGTTTGGTGGTTCGCCCCACGACAAGAGCACCAGGATGTTTTCATGAACCTGAGTCCAAGGGCGAGAAGAAAAAAACTCTATCTTAAGTCCCAAGGTGACACTCCTCTTCTCCTCCTAATGTTTAAATGCCCCTTGGCTTCATCTACTCTACTACTTACTCTGTATATTTATCAATAGTCTGGCTGTCTGCTGTCTGGAATGTTTCCTACTGAACTCTAAGGGGAAACTGGCATAAACAAACCGCATGAGTGTGCGGTGCTTGTTTTGGAGCAGCATGTTGATTTGAGGCTGGCTTGACTGGGTGCAGCATGTGTGAATATCACCTCACCCAGTGACTTACAAACCTCTGTGAATAATTATTATGACTCCCAACCGATTGTAGGTTATTGTGCAGACCAATTTAGCTAAATTTACGCCTAATTTACGCTACCGAGCTACTGCCATTCAGTATTTTATTTAGCGTAACTCCCATTGCAAGGTGCTTAGAAGCCCTTTGGCAGCATCATATAGCTGGAAGCTTTGGATGCCATTCCTCTTGAATAATGTGGGGGACCTATTTTAATCTTCCAACGAGCCTCCTCTGGATCCTGGCCAAGTCTTTGAAAAATAATAACCCAGGCCGGGTTCAAATGGCATCTACAAACAATTATCAACGTTTGTTTTATCCCGGTTGGAGTTCCAGATGGGTGGAGTTTATACATCAGAAGCAGTTAGACAGTGTCAGACAGAAACGCACACAAAATTGAATGTGACAATTCTGCGACTGTCTACTTTATGGCCCCACCCATCTGCCAACAAAGTGGGCTAAAACAAACCATAAAAAGTATTTTCAAAAACCTTTTGACCTAGCCTATTATCATTATATTCCTCCTGTTTGTATTCTCATTTACTGTCTGTCTGGCCTGCTGTCTGGAGGGAGCCAGTCAGCGGATCTGACTTGACTGTAAATAGCTGTAAGAGCCATAATGAAGCCAATGATAGCAGTATCATGGATTTCCAATGACCTCAGTTGGGCCAATTAAAGTTATATGCGGGGTATAATTATGTATTTTATTGGTGGGGAAGGAACGATTGGCTCGGTAATGACATGTGGCAGGTTTATAAGCCTCTCCAGTCCTTTCATACTGCACAGATAGGGTCAGCAGCTCGCTCCGCGGCCCGGTCGTCACTCACTCTCACACAGCTGTTGTTTGGCATCATGTGCTTCATGTTGTACTCACATGCACATTCACATGCACAGATACACACGCTTACACACTCGTATGTACACGCTTTACTCAAGATTTCTGGCGCCACATCAGAACACACACAAACACAGACATTTATTTGCACTCATGCAGAAACACATAAATAATAATAAGACGTTTTATTAATAATGCACTTTTCATTACAAACAAACCTCAAAGTGCTACAGAAAACAGCTAATTAAAAACAGGGAAAACCAGCAGGAAGGAAATGATATGCA
This sequence comes from Centroberyx affinis, assembly GCF_046629955.1. Classification (NCBI taxonomy): domain Eukaryota; kingdom Metazoa; phylum Chordata; class Actinopteri; order Beryciformes; family Berycidae; genus Centroberyx; species Centroberyx affinis. Next base: position 35,701 of record NW_027280260.1, read on the forward strand.
AATCACAAGTGGCTATTGACTAATTCATAGAAAATGCCTTTCTGTAAATGGAAGCATGTTCATGTACTGTGGACAGATCAGTCAATCCACATGCTGCAGCACTGTGACAGTTATGCATACAGATGAGGAGAGAATACATGAAGGCTCAGAGGCAAAGGCACATGCAGACACACATGCAAACACATACACACCAGTATGCACACACACACACACACACACACACACACACACACACACACACACACCGTGCCGCACACAGAAACTTTGAGTACAACAAAGATCTTTTAGGGAACTTGAAGGCTCTTCTCTGTCTGCTGTCTTGCCGCAGCAGCGTTTGCCAAGGTGTTTGATTAGCCTTGTAGCCCGGGGCAACCTCATCAAAAAAAAGGAGTGGAGATAAATGGAGTAATTGGCAAATTATCCTCCAACCCCTCTCTCTCTCTCTCTCCTACTTTAATGCCGTTGTGAAAGACTGAATTCAATGTTGATTTTTATAAACTTTCAAGACCTTCACCAACTCTGTTCTGCACACTGAAATTCCATTTCAGTGTCGCCTGCAGAGGTCGCACAGGTGCAGACAGCACATGGACTGGAATGATTAAAAGAGGAAGAGGAAGGATTGGAATACACAGGGTGCATCCCAAGTCTCTTATTTGATATTTCCTCGCTCCTCGATCCTTGCTTGAACCCGAAGTCGTTCTGGTCCGTCATTTTGAAGGTCGTCCAAAAGCTCTTATTTCTGCTCCGAGGATCGAGGAGCGAGGAGCGAGGAGGGATCTCTGAGGAGCTATGAGCGAGGAGACACGAGAGCAGCCTTCCCGCAAGACTTTCAGCTGAACGCCATGACGTCAAATTATGTCATGACGTCGCTTCACATGACGCTCCAGACGTCTCATTTCTCTAAAAACATATTTCCTCGTTTTCTCTCTCCTCGCATGGTCTCTCCATGCGTCCTCGGTGGGAGGGACTAAGACGCAAGGAAAAGACGCAAGTGAGGGAAACGTGGATGCAATTTAAGAGACTTGGGATGCACCCACAGATATGCAGTTTCTGCGCAAAAAAAATTCAACAGTCAAACAGCTGGAATCATGGCAACAGCTTCAAATTGTTCACTGCTTCTTGAACTGGATCCCAGTCCATCTAAACTGGATGACAAAACTGGGCCAGGAGCAAAAATATGGAACTATTTTAGTTACGGAGCCGACAAAGTCCGACACCCAACTGACATTTCAAAACCCCACTTCAAATTTTGCTACAAAGCTGTCCGGGTCAAGTGTATAAACGCGAGTAACTAAGCAAAAAATCTCAGTAACCGACATGTGGAGTTCAAGAACAAACAGGTTCGCTCAGCAAGCTAGGTTCTGTTCTGTTATGGTTCTGACAGTGGACAGCAATGAGGAGGATTTCTAATTGCGATTATTTTGACTGATATTGCAATTGCGATATGATTTGCGAGGCCAGGACATCTCTGCAGCACGACAATACAGTATTTAATTTAAAATGGTATTTTGACACACATTTCGCCTTTAACAAATATTGCGCCTCCTGCAATTTGAAAATTGCAGTAGGCCATATTGCGATTTCGATAAAATTACGATGAATTGTTCAGCCCTAACTCCCGATATCAATCTAGCCACTCAGCAGCAGGTATACTTGTACCAACATGATCTCATAAAGTCGTGAAATGAGCACAAACTCTGAAATGCAGATTTACATGCTGTGGACACGAATTATGGGAAAAAATGATGTTCCTCAACAAACTGAATTCTGTGACGATAACACAAATTGGACGCTTTGTAGCGGCCAGTTTAGGCAACTAAACAACTTGGTTAAGGTTAGGGAAAGGCTTTGGTCATGGTTAAAGGAGAAAAACTTTCGCTAAAAAATAAAATTTGACTCAAGACACGTAATTTGGTGTTAACAAGTGATGTTCATTTCACATATTTGTGTGAAACTAGTTCGTACTGTAACAACAAAGCTAAAGTTGTCTCATAGCAAAGTTGAGTATTTATAAAGTTACTGATGTTAAAGTTGAAGTTACAAGTAGTCAATGCTTATTGATTTTTCTTGTTTGCCTTATATTAATGCTACATTAGGCAAGATTTTTACGTAAAAATACACCCGTTTTATCAGCCTAAATCAGAAAGAGGTCAAAATATTTGTATCAAAGTCAGAATTCTAGTACTGTGACAACACTAGCCTACTTTTTTTTTTTTTTTACAAGCTACCACACTACCTGTATGTCTGTCACTTCCCCTCTCCCTCCCTTTCTCCCCTCTCCCTCCCTCCCTCCCCAACCTCCCTCCCTCCATCTCTGTCTCCCTCTGTTAAGATCAGGATTGTGCTGAGGTGGATGAGAGTAATGAACTCGGTTCAGAAAGGATGTAAATGAATGTAGATGAGGTTGGCGAGTAATTGCTCATACAGGAGGCTCTGAGAGGTGTGTGTCAGGGAGAGAGAGGCCCGGTGGGAGTTCTCAAGTGGAAATGTAAAGCCGAGTCAAGAGGAAGACACTTCAAATATCTGTTTATCTATTAATGAGATTGAATGGGCGGATTGATGATGGGTGGGTGGATAGATGAATAACAGTGAAGGATGGTAGAGAGGAAAAAGGAATGGGAAAAAGGAAGAAAATAAAGAATTAAAGATGGAAGAGGGGATGAACAAAGATAGGATTTAAGGAATCATAGAAAAAAAGGCAGAAATAGAAGAGAATGTAGCTATCTAGCAAAGGGAATGAACTGTAAATGAAAGAAAGAGAAGCTACAAATACAGTCATGCATGTACTGGCTGGCTAGTTCATCTACCAGATCCCTGTAATTATTATATCTGACTTATGCCCATTGCAATTTATTTTATTTCCCTCCTAATTATCCTGCTATATGTACAACATAATGATGACTAAATCTGTCCTTGTCTAGCATGGCCGGCTGATTTCCTCAAACCTAATTGGTGCAGGGAGAGAGAGAGAAAAATCCCAAAGTGTGTGAAACGAAGTCTGGAAGGAAGTCTTTTACAACATTTCTGATATTTAGCACCTCATTTCTGCTCCCCTCCAGATGTTCCCAATGGACCAGTGCAGTGAAATTTATTTCAAGTTCTTATTTCTTATGGTATCATTATCACCAGCTTATTCAGTTCAACTTCCTCATGGTAGACTGGGCCACTCATTACACTTCCATCCACTGCTGCACCCATACTGTAGCTGCACTGATCGAACACATGGCTATATATAGATATAGATGGTTATGTTCATTTTCCCATCCATATTATAGTTTCTTTGCTTTGTATGTGAGGTCCTTTTGTTCTTGAAAACAGTTTCCAAAGTTGTTTTAAAGGTCCCATATTCTCCACTTTCCAGTGTTTTATTTTCTGTCTTGAGGTCCATTCAAAGTTTGTGTGGTGTCATGTACCAAAAACACTCTCAATCGCATCACTCTGAGCCTTACCAAGAACAGGCCGTTTCTGTCACTGTGTCTTTAAGGCTCATTAATATTAACGACCCCTCTGTTCTGATTGGCTAACCGTTTCAAGAGTGAAACGTGAGACACTGCGGCCCGGCAGCTACAGGTAGGGAAAACTCTCCGATAATAAACAATGACAACCGCTCAACCGCTTTGAAAAAAAAAACACTTTGTTAGTCTATTATTTCTTACAAAAATGATAATGAGTGAGCCTTTGTGACGCCACAAAACTACGGAAGTCCCAACGGCTCGTTTAGAGGGTCGCTTTTCTAATATGGATTGTGTGGATTTAGTTGGCGACCGTGCGTTTTGATACTTTCACCATGTTTAGATAGACCATCCAACTCCTTTATCATCACAGAGGCAAGGGAAATACATGATATGGGACCTTTAATGAGAATTTTTACCCTGCCATGGTATCATTTTGTGAATATTTTGTGTTTATTTTGAGTTGACTTGTTGCTGTCCGTCAAATGCTTGCTGGAATGGGTCAGTACTGTGAAAGAGCCCAAGTTGGAAATTTACCCATGTACCACTGTCACTGTGGCTGGGAAATATGGTTGAAATCAGTATCACTGTAATCATAAGGATTTTTTTTCAATATCAATATACTGTATAGCCCGATACGGCCTACGTATGCAAAGTCACATGTTAAATAATCAAGTTAATGTTCATCCCATTGAACTGAATGGTAATGTGTGATGTCAAACAAAACTGAAATTTTCAAATATTAAATGTTTCATACCTCGTTTCTTAAATAAAATGTGCTTGTTATCAGAATTGTGCGTCACGATATCCACAAATCACCATACCATCACGATATGATTCCACTGAAAGACGATAAACGATAATATCGAATTATCGTCCGGACCTAAATGTCACCGAGACAAAATCCTGCATATTTATTGTGTCTTTTTTTTTTTTTTTTACTTTTATTCACATTCATACAGATTCACACCTGGGAGCTTCCCAGTACAAGCGCAGTCTTCTGGCCTCCCAGCAGTGCCATTAGAGCAGTTGGGGTTAGTGATTTGCTGACAGGCATCTTAGATCTTTAGGGAGGGGAGAGCATTGACTCACAGCATTAACTGACTTTTCCCATCCAGATTTTCCCAGCTGGCCATCTTTGAAACCTCAAACCTCTAGATCTCCCCTCCATCTCATAACTGAGCTGAAATATGAATCAGAATTTACAACTTATGAAGCCAATCTACTGCATAACTAGCACAGTGTAAATATATTATATACCAGAGAGGCTTTCGTTCATGTATTATTATGTACTTACAAAACTTTTGCATAGCTCAATATGCATGTTAATACACCCCAAGAGATAAGGCCACTGCAAAGTAAAGTGTTACCATAAGTTTTCCTCTCTTTCACCTCACAGCTGAACCTGAACTGAACTATGAATCTGATTTTCCAAATCCATAGTGCCGGTGGCAGGCTCAAATTGGCATCTGGAGTTAAACAAATCCAGCGCTGTATCAACAGCAGAACCGCCAGCGGGCTTTTCTGACTGGGGAGATTTCAAAAGCTTCTTATGTTTCTGTCACTGAAGTCACGTCCAGTCTCCTCCTCGACTCTCTGCGGCTTTGAGTGTGAATCATACTTTGTGATGCTGCAATATATACAATATATATACAAACATCACATGAAAAAGGACTTTAACTTTAAACTAAATAAATCACAGTCACACAGGTAGGCACAGGGGCCAGACCTATTGAGCTGAATGCCATTTCACAGTACCTGTCAGACAATAATCACCAGCAAGTGAGTTTTAGTTCAACAAAATTCAATAATAAAAGTTCCAATGAGACCAAATAGTCTGTGCCTGAATTACAGGTTTTAAAAACGCAAAAGGTTACATTCATTTTGGTCTAAGGAATGGAACCTTATTTTCCCAGCTTGCAACTTGTTAATATTGTGTACCTTCCATTTTGTTAAAGGTCCAATGAAATGAGAATTGCATTTCTCAATTCCATGGTATAATTTAACAAAAGGACCTATTAATGTGAAGTTACCCAAATTATATAACTGACAGCAATGCGGAAATTTGACTAACACCCTTTGAAAAACAAGCTGTGTACTATCTAACCATCAAAACTTGAAGAAATTATGCTCATTGTGTTAGAAATCAAACATCAAAACTTTTCCTGACTGAGTTGGAATCGAATGTTACTCCACATACGGTGCAGGATCTACGCACACGGCACGCAATTCGTACAGTATATCCACGGCAACTCGCTGTGTAGTGACTGCAAACACACTTTGAGCCGAGGAGTTAAGGAGACGCAGCCGTAACCTCGGAGATTCACGACAGCCTACACACAACATGCTGTATGTCAGGCACAAACAGGCCTGTCTGTGCTCAGAATGTCAGCCAACCAACAGTGGAAGAGGAGGAGAGGATTCTGGGCAGATTTCACAGAGCAGAAGAACACCCTGATCTCCTCAACTCAACTGGGACTATTGACACTGTTTTGGACTTGCAGAAAGCAAGCATGTGCCATTTTCAACTTGAGTGTGTTTAGTCTTCACCGCAGCAGCACAGGTTAATACCAGGTTAATAAGTTAAAAAGACTAAGCTACTTGGCATTGTGTTGGATGCTAGACTTACGTGGGCTAAACACATTGATAATATCGTAACTAAAATGGGTTAGAGCATTGCCGTTACCAGGAAATGTTCTAGGTATGTAACATCAAGCACTCTGAACCAAGTGATCCAAGCTTTAGTTTTGTCACACCTTGAGTACTGTCCAGTCATTTGGTCATCCGCAGCTAAGAAAGATAAAAAAAACCCTCCAACTCGCTCAAAACAAAGCCGCTCCAATGTTTTTCAGATGCACAGAAATCTCTCATGGCTTCCTGTAGAGAACAGATTACAATCCAGTCTTCTGATCTTCTTCAGGAATGTCTTAAATGACAAGAAACCACAGTATTTTTCTGACCAAGAACACAACTATCTGACCAGACAGGCCAGTTTAGGATATCTCTTACCACCTAGACCTAGGATAAATCTCCTCAAATCTACTGTAATTTACAGAGCCATTACAAGATGGAACACTTTACCAGATCACGTTATTAAAACAAATACCAGAGCCGCTTTCAAGAAAACAATAAAAGAGTACTTAATACAATTAACTGTATGAACGAACAGTAGATGACTCATCTTGCTTGCTGATATTCTTTTTTTTTTTTTCTTTTTGTTTTTGTAGTGTCTAACGATTTGATGATGGATCTTTGTAAGTAATGTGTTGTCTGAATGTATATAATGTATAGAATTGTTTGTTAAAATGTGTGTTTTCTGTGTCGGACCCCAGGAAGACTAGCTGACATCATGGCGTGAGCTAACGGGGATCCTAATAAACAAATGAACAAATAAACCACATACAGTATGCTGTTGTGAACATACAGTATGCCGTGTTGAAAGGTAATGAATGTGTTTTGTTCCAAACTACACACTCAAGAGTGTCAAAAATGACAACCGCTTCTTAAGGATGGTTAAAGTCTTCATTTTGAAAGTAAAAAAAAACATAAATCACAAGGGGAACATCCATCCTGTCTGCCGGTATCATCATCTTTATCATTGTCTTAAAAAAGAAGTATTGATTAGCCTCTGACCAGTAGGAAGTGCAGCAACATCAGTAAAACTTATCTCCTCCTACACAAGTCTCCGGGATCTCTCTGGGTTTTTTTTATTCCAAAACAGACAGACAGAAAGTGAGTTTTGAAAGGCAGAAATCTCAGCACCTGGCCGAGAAATTGCTGAGTCACTCGTTTATCGATCAGCGGATATATTATGGATGTGTTATGGTCATATTGTGCTAAGGAGCAGTAGAAATCATACTTATTTCTCACTTTAACATTTATATCAAGCACCTGGTAACATTTCTGGATGTGTATACACTCCTGGCTGCCTTGCAATCGTTCGTTGAGTCGCTATCAGCAGGTCTCCCTCCGCCACCCGGCCTCCACCTGGACTGGTTCTCTCCCACGCTCTAGATGTGTATGCAATGCTGGCGTGTCATGACTCGTGTCAGTTATATTAAAGCTGCACTCAATGTGCATGTTTCAATGTAAAAAAGTGCATGTTGGTGGCCCCAAACGACAGCAAGAGGCATTATTTTGCTCTCAAAGGAATAGTTCACCCAAAAATGAAAATTCAGTCATTATCTACTCACCCCTCATGCCAGTAGAAAATCGGGTAAAGTTTGTTAGTCCATACAACAGTCCCGGAGATCCCCGAAAGAAGTACATTGCAGCTTTCTCCAAAACAAATGAAGTTGCAGGAGACCTGTCTTCAGACTTAACGGAAAATAACCATAAAATGGCTCCATGCAGCTCCTACAGGATAATCCAAGTCTCTTGAAGCCAAACGATCCCAAAGTGACTTGAAAAGACATTTACACCATTATTTAGCTGAAATCGCCACTCTAGCTGTTATTTTAAAATACGCGCACCCCGGCCTCGATAGGTAGGACTAGCTCGAATTAGCAGAAACAAGACTTCCGGTTTGGCCGTTTAACCTTCAAAATAAAAGCGCAAGATTTGAAAACAGGTAGAAAAACTGTTTTAAACCAGTGACTTTAATCGTGAAGTACAATTCTACTGGCATGGGGGTGAGTAGACAATGACCGAATTTTCATCTTTGGGTAAACTATTCCTTTAAGTTTCGAGTTTTTCGATTCAGCACTTCTTGTTGGTGGAGAAATGTCCACACCCAAGAAAATAATTGAATTTGAGCAAACAGGGTGAATCTACAGTGTCTCAACAGTGGGAACGGGACGCTCTTCTCTGCTGCAGTGATTCAGGCTGATAAGAAGACAAGAAGAACATAAAAATCGCGCTCTCTGACAAATCTTTGGCATGCTTGCTCGCGATTACGTTGGGAGAAATCTAAAAAGCGTAGCCTTTCATGCCAAATATCACTGTAATACCATTTATTGCAATTAATGGTTGCATCTTCATGACTCAAATGTTCTCTGAGTGAATTGATTTTGCCATGGCTATCCTCAATTATGCCCAGCGCTCTGACCTCTCCCAGGAAATGTATGTATGTGTGTGTGTGGAGCCGACTGGAGTCTTCTGTCGTCGGCAGAAAAACTCATTTCTTTAAGAAGTACTTCATGTCTCCCTCTCCCCGCTGAATCATATTGGCTCTCCCACATCCTCCTCCTCTTCTCGCTTCAGTTTGCTCTCATCACAAAATAAATAAGAAATAAAAATAAATAAAATCCCTCCCTACCTATCTCACTAGCTGTTATCTTTATTTCTTTTCCTAGCACTTCCCTCTTACATGACTGCCAGCGCTATGGCTCTGACCCTTGCACTCCTTCCTACTGGTTGCTTATAATGTTAGTGAAACGTACTCTACTGTTACATTCAAGTGACTCTGAATAAAAAACCTAAAAAGTTAATTAAGTGTGTGTGTGTGTGTGTGTGTGCGTGCATCTAGTAGGGAGAGGTAGAGACACATTCTTGAGTAATTACCTTGAGTAAATTGGTTAATAAATTGGTTTAATCTTAAATTATACTGTCCCACACAAATTTGGAAGATTGGGGTGAAAAACTCAACATTTTTCTCATATCTTTTTCACATCGTTACATCTACATTTGAAGCTTCTCACTCTTATCCAGAATGATTTTTAATGACTGCAACAGTTAGAAAAAAAAGCTCAGTTTCCTTGGTGCAAACATCACAAGCAACCAATACCAAGCAAGGATCAAAGTCACTGCAACAAACATTTCCCTTGTGTCCCTTTTAAAATCCAGTATGGTCGGTAAAAGGAAGAAGACCCAGAACCTTGGTCGTTCTTGTTAGAACATCAGCACCATGAACTCAGGTGCAGCTTCTCTCATTCTCCCCCCTTGGTTCCCAACAACAACAACAACAACAACAACAACAGCAGCAGCAGCAGCAGCAGCCGGGTTCGGGAGCCCGTCGGTCGGTCACTCACCCATCACTCGTAGCCTCTCGGCGCCCACCACCACCTCCTGCTCGTCGGCTGAGAAGAGCAGCTTCCCGGAGGTGGATTTCACCTCCAGCATCTTGCCTCGTGCTTTAAATCCACTGGATCCTAAACACAGAACACATACAGAGAAGTATTATATATATATATATATATATATATATATATATATCAGTGGGCAGTGGTGGAAGAAGTACTATACTAGAAGAAGTATAGCTACTTCTATAACAATGCTATTTTATAGTTATTTTATAAAGATGATTAAATGTTTTAAATATAAAATATTGATCTGAAAAGTAACTAGTAACAATAGCTGTGAAATAAATGTAATGGAGTAAAAAGTACAATATTTCCCTCTAAAATGTAGTGGAGTATAAGTACAAAGTAGCATAAAATGTAAATACTCAAGTAAAGTACAAGTATCTCAAAATTGTACTTAAGTACAGTACTTGAGTAAATGTACTTAGTTACATTCCACCACTGTCAGTGGGGTCCTGTGTGGCTCAGTGGGTAGAGCAAGACACTCAGGGTTTCCTGCAGTATTTGACAAACTGTCTTGACTGTAAAACCCTCAAAAATTTCCAAAGTCCATTATATACGTATCTGGATCAGTCAGCTACTTCCATCTTAAGGACACACAGGGACAAATTATGTTCAAGTTGATTTGAAATTTGATAATGTTCAGTTTTTGCTTGAGTGTGAGGACATCTATACTATTACATTGCAAAAATGACAGACTTGTTAAGTTATTTTATCTTGTATCCAGACTTATCAAGCTTTTTTTTTTTTTTTTTGTGAAATAATCATACTGCACTGGCAGATAATTTTACCAGTTTCAACAAATTTGACTCTTTGTTTTTTCAGGAGAATGTAACTCGTTTCAGGACATTTACTTAGTAAAAGTGAAATTGTCTTGGAGAAAGTTTTTTGTTTTGAGATTTTCTTCATTGTTTTATGATGATTTCTTGAACGAAGTCATATTGGCATGAATCAAGTGAAATTTACAGAAACCAGCAAGATTATCTGCCAGTGCAGTGAGATAATTTGATAAAAATGGCAAGAAATAAGCTTGATAGGTCTGGAAACAAGTTAAAATCACTTGACAGCTTGCCATTTTTTGCAGTGTATAATTTTAAATGTAAAAACACGATCAAAAAGCTGTCGCTGCAGCTGACACCACTGAATCCAGCAAAGCACAAGAAAATAAAAAAAAAATAATAAAATAAAAAAAAGAGGAAACAAAACCAATTGGGGCTTTTCAGACAAGATGATATCTAAGATGATGCAGCCTATCAGGGGAAAGAGGCCAGGCACAAAACACTCAGAGAGAAATCCTTCTGAAAAACTGCAGGACACTTGAGAAAATACTCGGACTCAGACTGCCAAAACTGTTATTGGTGTCACGGCAAACAAGAAATAGAAAAAAAAAAAAAAAAAAAAAGAAATGTAGACAACTCTACTCTCTCTTGAACTAAAATTGCTTTGTCTCATGCAGCGGCAGAAAACACTGGGCGCCGGGGGTGACTGATTGACACGAGCACAATTGATTCTGTCACTCTCCATCTGGGATCTGAAGTTTCTCTCTGTACATGAATACCGCTTAGTCATCCGCCCCAAAACGTCGGAGCCAGCTTCTTCTTCTTCTTCTTCTTCTTCGTCTTCTTCTCCTCGCCGCCGCCTCCTCCTCCTCCTCCTCCTCAGACCCACAAGGCAAATGTCACCGCAGTTTAACATGTGAGAGACGTTTCCAGTGCATGTTTACACAAAGTGATTTCCATTCACCGCAGCCTGCCGAGGACAACTCTATTACAGTGTGACAGGCGGAGAATGGGGAATGTTACAGAAGAAGGACCTATCGCGGTTATGTCGGCCTGACGGAGGCCTCTGTTAGCGCGGTTAAAGGCAGCGGAGGGAGAGAGTGTGTGTGTGTGTGTGTGTGTGTGTGTGTGTGTGTGTGTGTGTGTGTGTGGCGTGCCGGCGCTTAGTAGTGGAAATGAAGCCACGACTGCTGTCAGTTAGAGAATTAGAGATGGAGAATACCCGGTAATATACCCTACAAACAGTGGTGGAAGAAGTACTCTGATCCTTTACTTAAGTATAAGTACCAATACAGCAATGTAAAAATACTCCATTACAAGTAAAAGTCCTGCATGAAAAATCCTACTCATGTAAAAGTACATAAGTATTAGCAGCAAAATGTAGTTAAAGTATTAAAGTAAAAGTAGTGGTTTGGTCCCTCTGACTGATATTTTATTATATATGACATCATTAGATTATTAATACTGAAGCATCAGTGTGTAAGCAGCATGTTACTGTTGTAGCTGCTGGAGGTGGAGCTAGTTTGAACTACTTTATATACAGTTAGCTAGTTTAGTCCAGTGGTTCCCAACGTAGGGGTCGGGCCCCTCCAAAGGGTCACCGGATAAAGCTGAGGGGTCGTGAGATGATTAATGGGAGAGGAAAGAAGAACAAACAAAGTTCTGATACACAAATCTGTTTTCAGTTTTTGGACTTTTTCTCTAATCTTTGATTTTTGCTGAAATATTGGATCATTTGAACATTTATTGAAATGAAACCATGTGAGGTTTAGAGGGAAAAATCACTATTTTGGTGGAGCTGTTAACAATTCATGTTGTGACCCCGACTACACACTACTTTTTTTGCTTTGACGTCAAAAGCCAAAAAGGTTGGAAACCACTGGTTTCATCTTTAACAATGTGTTGTATTTTAAAAGCTTGTTATATTATCCATTGTGTCAAATATCCATCTGAAAAGTAACTAAAGCTGTCAAATAAATGTAGTGGAGTAGAAAGTGCAATATATCCCTCTGAAATGTAGTGGAGTGGAAGTATAAAGTAGCATCAAATGGGAATACTCAAGTAAAGTACAAGTATCTCAAAATTGTACTTAAGTACAGTACTTGAGTAAATGTACTTAGTTACTTTCCACCACTGCCTATAAACCCTCTTTATGCTTCGAAAGGCTACGTTCAAAGTGTGAATAAAGAAGAAAAAAAAAAAAAAAAAGTGATCTGCAGGGGGTCCTCACAAAAATGAGAATGCTCTCTGGTTGGGGAAAAACGGATATGTTCAAGAAATATATTCACTTGTATCTCTCTCTGATGAAGGCGTGTCGGGTCGAAACAGGCTGGATTTTTAACTGCTCCAAAATGAAAATGAATAGTGAAGTGAAGGCTTTTTAATATTTTGTCACAAAGAAGAGTTGCCATGGTACCTTTCTCGAGTATACTCTCTAAGTGTAGGCCCGTTACACATTACTAATTACCGCTTGAAATTGCCGTCAGTATCATAATCCACTGGAATAACTCCCAGCTCAATAATCAGTTTATTCCAATTTCCAGACTGCATTTTGCAATTTGCCTATAATCTCACAATCTAAATGCCTTTTTCCTTTCAAACACGTTTCTGACTAAACCAGCGGGCCACTCTAATTGTTCAAAAGTATCTGAAATCTGATTTTTATTTAGGTTTAATGCGTTTTTTGAAGTGGCAAAATTGAAGTCAAATCACAGATGTACTATACCTTATTTCAACATTAGAGAGAACTTTACATTAACATTAAACCACAGTGCTGTTCTCCTGCTGTGTCTTCTTACCTGCGACGAGTTGCGTGAGCAGCTGGTTGTTGCTGTTGACGATGTTGACCGACACGTTTCTGGAGGATTGCAGGAACAGCGGGCGGCCCTGCGGAGAGACGGAGCATTAGTTCATCTTTTTTTTCAATGTTTATTCAACCAAGCGGGTCAATTTAAGAACAAATTCCTCTCATAAAAGGATGGTCAGGTACGAGGAAATCCACCCATTTGATGACAAACACCACACTGCAAAAACAAGTCGTTTAGTCTATTATTGAATCCTAAAATCACAATTTTTGCCAATGGGGTTAGATCATTTCATTCTGCCTTTCCATTTTTTGGTATATTTTTCTCTTTTTCCTGTGACTGAATTGACTAAATGGAGTGAACATACATACTGTACACTGAAACACACACACACACACACACACCAAACAAATATACGAACAAAAATACGGACACAAACACACGTACAGACACACACACATACACACACACACTACACACTCACTATAGTCACTCATGCTTACACCCATACGCAGATACAGTGGTGGAAGAAGTACTGAGATCTTTTACTTCAGTAAAAGTAGCAATACAACAATGTAAAGATACTCCATTACAAGTAAAAGTCCTGCATTCAAAATCTTACTTAAGTAAAAGTACATAAGTATTGGCAGCAAAATGTACTTAGAGTATCAAAGTAAACATACTCATTATGCAAACTGTCCCCATTTAGAGTTATATTTTTCATAAATTATTGGAATATTAATACTGATTTATTGACATACATGTACATGTAAGCAGCATTTTAGAGTTGTCAACGTGAAGCTAATCTTAACAATTTAGCTATACTTTTGGGTAGTCTAATCTATAACAATGCTATTTTATAGTTATTTTATGAAGATGATCAAATGTTTTAAATATAAAATATTGATCTGAAAAGTAACTAGTAACTATAGCTGTGAAATAAATGTAATGGAGTAGAAAGTGCAATATTTCCCTCTAAAATGTAGTGGAGTATAAGTACAAAGTAGCATCAAATGTAAATACTCAAGTAAAGTACAAGTACCTCAAAATTGTACTTAAGTACAGTACTTGAGTAAATGTACTTAGTTACTTTCCACCACTGCGCAGATATGCCAAACACTCACACAACTACAGAAACAGATACTGAAACACCCACATACACTCTTAACCCGCACCCACAAGCATGTGTACCGTTGCATACACTCCCACTTAGAGAGAGACACACACACACACACACACACATCATCTTCATTCACAGGCAAGTGTCCATACATACACTTCTGCACAAACGCCTGCAGTGTGCTGACCTCAGGTTCAGGCGGCCTTCTGCTCCGTTAGATAACTTTCCTTTTTCCCTGCGAGCCCGGGAACAATCTGCAACGCTAACCACGTCCCACACCCGGCTCTTTCTCGGGCCCCGGCTAATCTTCCACGCCTCAGTCACCTTCTTAATTAGAGATAACGTCCTGACCATTGTGTTGCGCTCAGAGCCGAGGAGGGGCTTCGGCTCGCGTGTATCTACCCAGATAACATTATGGCTCTCTGCAAACTTGCTGAAGTTCCCACAGTAAATACGCCGAAATGTACGATACGCGCCGAGAAGTTATTTTTATGATAACAACGCGGTGTGATATGAACGCATCATATGTGAATTTAAAACAGAGAGACAACTGTTAAATAATTGGTACATACATTAATTACCATCCCATACACCGATATTAATTGTGGTGCAATTTGAGCATAAAGTTCAATAGTGTGATACCTTGATAGAGTCGTACAGCATGATAATTACAGCTGCGAGAACTAGTTGACAAAAATCAATTATGCAAATGTGTTGACATGGATTTTTGTCATTTATGTGTCACATTATTAACAAGTGCATTAGCTGAAGGTGCTGAAGTGGGGGGGGAGGGGGGGGGGTTTGCACAACTGGAGTGAGTGAAACTTAGTTGATTCTAAATTAACCCGATTAAGAACATACTCTGAATAAGACACTGCCATGTAAACAGCATTTTCTGATTACCTTAACCTGAATAAGGTCATAGTCGGAGTAAGCAATAGTCAAATTAAGACATGTGGAGTATTCTGATCTTAGTCGCATTATTGAAGTGCATTGTAGACATGTAAACACCTTAATCGCTCTGTGACGTCCTATCAGAGTTTTCGCAGCATTTTGCGACACATACGGCGATCCGACTGCTTGACGACACATGCTCCAGCTTCCAGCGAGTGTTGCGCAACTTGTTTACAGAAGAAAAGATGACGGCCACCGGTAAAAAGAAGTCCCAACATTTTGTCCCGACCACGGCAGCAACATGACAGAAAGGGTTTTCAGGTTAAATTCCAGAGGATGTAGGGATGTAATGTGGCCATGCGTCTTCAGTCATTAATTGGACTCTGCTCTGTAGCATGTAAACAGGAATATGAATGGAATATTCTATAAGCAACTCATGTAAACACCTTAATCGAAATATTGTCTTATTTAGAATAAGGTCAATAGTTGGATTATTGCAGTCCATGTAAACGTAGTCACTGACTTAGACACTGCAGTTAGAACATCAGCAGCTACTTCCTGGTTTGTGGATGTACAGCTGGCTCATGCTTGTGTGACTTCTACCGTACTGTCTGGTGTATGAGCGCACACTATGTCTCTTAAATTTTCTGTAATTCCCCTAAACACTGCACACTGCAAGAAGTGTTACGCACCAACAGAGCAAGACAAATTTATCACCATTTGTTTAGCCAATTAGAGGCCTTGCTACGTTTCTTTAGGGAAAATTCATGTATTTAAGGTAAACTGGTGCAAAATTATTATTGCTCTTGCAACATTATTCAGATTTCTTAATTTGCATGAATTAGCTTTAGGCTACTCCCTCATGAAAGACTTACTGCGGCTTAGTGTATTGGGTTTGGCATACACAGCGGTCTCAAATGTAACTTACTGTGGTTTAATCTGCAGGAATCCAGAAATTCAGGAGTCATGCACCACTATCCTGTCTTCACATCTAGAATCAGGCCTACAGCTGAAACTATGTGACTGAATGCAGAATAACAAAGCGGTGAGTGTGCAGCAGGAGAGACTTAAATGGAGTGAAAACTTGATTGGAAAATAGTGGGATGTCGTGAAATTGTGGTATGAACCAAGGAGTTTATTACAATAAAAATGTGGTGAGGTTTGGATTCAATGGGTTCAATGGCTAGAGCTTTAGTTTATCTATATTTTTTCTATTGCTTCTATAATTTTATATAATTTTATACAGCAGGGGTAGCGGTGTTTTGGGTGTAATAATCTCACATGGTGAAATTGGGCCGAGTGGTATATTTCAATTTCCCATTTTCTCCAGCAGCGGCAGACTGAACGACTGAATGACTACAGATGAAATATCGTACCTTCAAGTTATTTTTTAATAATGAATAACAATCTAATGGAATTTGTATGCAGTCTGATGTTTCACTCAACCAATGTCAATACGTCTCCCACACATAGTTCTACACATGCTGGAGACACACTGGAGGAATACATCCCGGTATTATTTTATGCTAATAGGTGCGGGTAACAGAAAAAACATTGTTTTCTTATTCCCGGCGCCCGGCCCCGAGGTTCAAAAACACCAGCTCAGAGTAAAGTACATCGTATCTTTTATCGCAGCCGGCATATCGTTCCATCTCTCCGCTCCACTTTTCCTCCGACCGTCTCTTCAAATGCCTTCGAGAGCCTACTGCACGACTCCTCTGGGCCTGTTTGTGTACAGTACATGTGTTTAGTTTGTTGTTCTGCGCTGCCTCTGATCCACCACCGTCTCCCCCTTCTCTTCTTTATTACTGCAACAGACCGTATTACTCCCAGCGCCGAGTCTCCCAGACAGAGAAACGGGGAGAGAGCGTGAGAGGAGACCGGGAGAAAGACATGCAGCTTGGAGTTTGGGTTTCTGCAAATATTTCTCAGAGGCAGAGATGCTCTGGAGGCAGAAATAATCTCACTGGTTTGAGCTCACGATGCGATGTGTACTATTTCTGCTTTCCTGAAGCACAATACGAGTAAATACCAGCAGGGGTTTCTGAATGGCAGTGAGTAAACATCTCACGGCGACCCACTCTGGAGATTTCTGGGAGGAGCCGAGCCGTGTGTCTGTTTCGACTTGTTGTTGTTATTCACATCGCTGAACGACAGAGGTCAGCGTTGATGCAGAAAATACACATGGACCAAAGAACCGTTTTTTTCAGAGTGCAAGTTAGTTAACGGGCAAATTCAGCCTGGTCTCACAGATTTCCGTGCAAGGAGCACAATGTGTCAAATTGCAAATAGTGTGCTCCGTGCAGGAATAGAGAAATATAAGAAACGTGTTTTTCCACCTCAGAAGTATTAGGAGGAGGAGACACGAATAGAAACAGGACGTAGTTTGACATTGAAACAGCTCGGTGGAGTCAGGGTGTGGAGGTTGAGGGGCGGATGGGCGGATGGGCGACGACCTGGATTTGATTCCCAATTCCCAAAGTTTTCTATTGTGAGTTTTCATTTTCCGTGAAAGTTTTTCTTATCCTAGCGACTAGAGTACCCGCAGACACCAGAGCTATACTTTTTGTCATATCTCACAGGTGCTTTATTCTATCATTCCAATTTTTCATGACTTTGTCAATCAATTTGTTCCTAATGACTTCATATCAATGTTTTCTGTTTCTGTTTTTATTAGTGCTTTTTAAAAAATAGCAATGTATTGGGGTCCTGGGGGACCCTGGTCAAAAGCACCCAATTCCGCCTATGCAGTTTTAATAGATGGAACTATTTATTGAGTTCATGTTTGCCATGGGTCCTAATTTAAAGTATCACACACTATCAGGCGGGGTAGGGGCCCTCTGTCAGTCATTTTGAAGGAGACAGACACAGATGCAGCAGACACAGATTTCCTCATGTGCTCTGTGACCCTAAATACTGCTCTTCCTAAGGTAAGATGATGTTCAAAGTCACAAATACAATACATCATTTAATTAACTGTAACTTTCCTAAAATAATAATAAGCTGTTTTTTTTTTCAGATGACATTTATTACATAACTAATAATGTTTTGAGAAGAAATAAGTTAACATTTTGCTATGATGGTTGTTTCTTACAGTAGTTTATTCTTGGGGTCCCCAGAGACCCCAGTCAATAGTCCTTGTATGGTAAATATGTTGGTAGGATGAGGGTTAACTTGACCAAAACCCTAACCCTAACTTATCCAAAGCATGAGTTGGGGAAACCTAACCCTAATCTTAACCAAAGTTGTTTTACTTGCTGAACCTTAACTGTTACCTAAGCTTTTCACACGATGAACCTGTGAAAATCGAGTGTCCAATTCATACTACTGTCGCATAATGCTTTTGTGGTGAAGGAACGTCATCTTCACATTATTCATGTCCACAACACATAATCTATTCAAGTAGTTAATACAAAATTTTGTGAGACTGCATTAGGCAAACTTGAATGACAAACTCTCACAGACAGAGCAGCTTTGAGAAATAAGAGAAGCCTATCTTCCCGAACTCAAAATAATAAGTCGTGATTTTGAAAACTTTACCCCAAATGAAATATATTCTAGGGGAGAAAAAAATATCTAATCTGACAGTTTCAGACAGGAGGAACATTAACAATGAGGAAAAACAGTGCATATTGTGGGTCCTTTGATGAATTTGTCTATTGATTTTAGTGACACATTTGTTATTGTCACATTGTCACGCTGTCATGGTCGCTATCTAAATCTGGTGAGAGGTGAGAATCTTGTTCTTTTTGTTTTGGTAATGAGTACCTTTGTAGTACGCGCCAATAAAGCATTTTTTAACCGAAATGAATTGAATGTAAGGCTGAGAAAGAGAAAGATCGCAGGATAAAGAAACACAAGAAGAGAGAGAGAGAAACAGAACACGCGAGAGAAAATGGGAAAGACAACGGAGGAGTGAGAGGAAAAACAACGAGGCGGAGGAGTGGAAGAACCGCATGAAGGGAGAAATGAGAAGGAATAGCAGCAGGAGTCCTCGGTTGTGATTTTTCTGTGTGAACTCCACCTCTCCTGGACCGACCCGTTGTCTCTTCCCATCTCCTCCGCCCAGACATTACTATTCCTCTCACCTCCTCCTGGAGCCACCGGCCCGCTCCGTCCTCTCTTCTGTCTCTTCCTCTCTTTCTCTTCCCCAAGCATCTCTTCTCTTCCTCCTCCTTCCTCATGTGTTTCTTTTTCTTCTTCTTTCTTGTCTCTCTTACCCAGCGTATCTGTCTTTCCTCCCTCGATTCTCACTCTTTCTCTGTTTCTCCTCCCCTCTCATTCACGCTCTTATGTCTCTCTCTCCCTCTCTCTCTCTCTCAAATTCAAATTCAAATTCAAATTTGCTTTATTGGCATGAATGTCACAACAACAATATTGCCAAAGCATCAAGAATCAATGAAACAAAATAATATTAACACAACATTAATTATATATGCATGTATTTGTGTGTGAGTGCTGATGAGGGGTTTATGTTTAGGGAAGGATGAAGGGGTACAGTAGCCATATTGAAATGAATCCTCTCTCTCTCTCTCTCTCTCTCTCTCTCTCTCTCTCTCTCTAATAGATGTTGATATGACAGCCTGCACCGACGTTGAAAACCCACCAAAAAACCTACCAAACGACCTAAATATGTTTCTGATATCAGTCCAAAACAGTTTCCAAAGCTGCTTTAATATGATTTTTTACCTTGCTGTAATATCACTTTGTGAAAATGTTGTGCTTGTTTGGCTTGATGTTGAACTTGGCCGCCTCCCGCACGCCGCCGTCTGTCAAATCCCTGCTGGCTTCCCATCTCTCCCTCTTTCTGCTCCTCTCTCTCTCTCTCATTCCGCTCTCCTCCATCTCTCTCCCTGTTCCGGTCTCTATCTCTTCTCTCTCATTCATTCCCCGTCTCCATCCTTTTCACGCTCTCTGTCACCGTCTCACCCTCTCTCCCTCCCCGTCTCGCTCTCTTGTCCTCTCTCTCTCTCTCTCTCTCTCTCTCTCTCTCTCTCTCTCTCTCTCTCTCTCTGCTTGTGTAAGGTGCTAGACAGGAGAGATAAAGCATGCTGCTCTCTTGCATTATCAAGCCATCCGTCCACTAGCTGCTCTCTGCCGCTACTACTGCCAGACAGAGGAGAGGAGAGAGAGAGAGAGAGAGAGAGAGACTGCCTATCGCTTTATCTCACCATCTCTCCATTTCTCTGACATCTCCTGGCTGGGATACTCCTCCTCTAGTTGTTATAGAGGGGACGGCAGGAAGCGCCGCAGAATGCCAATTCCTCAACAGAACACACCAGGAGGCCTCAGACAGACTTTGCAGCATTTGGATCGGCGTACGCCAGAAGATTCCCTGCAACAAAATTGAAATTGAAGCCGCGGCGCTGTCTGTCTAGCGCCTGGCGTTAACGCTGGCGGGGGTGTTGTGTTTGTTTCCCACCCGCTCTGAAAATGGGGCGCAGTCACGGCGGTGTTATGTTGGTGTCCGTCCTGGGGAAATTGCATGTATGCGTAATGGTAAGTGGTTTGAATCCTGGCTGGGGAAAAATCTGGGAGAAGTGAATGGGAAACAATCAGCAGCGTGATGCCTCTGAGCAAGGCGGTTAAGCTGCAGCTCCTCTCCTGGTGCTGCCCAGCGGCACCAGGAGGCTAGCTGAAACGTGTATTTTCAGCTAGCCTAACCTCTATACTTGTGTCCCCCCCCCCCCCAGAAATTTGTCTTGTGGTGGAAAGGCCCGGTGAAAAACATTTACACCGTTTAGACTCTCCGTTGAGAGCGACGCACATTAAGTGGGATGGGAGCGCTCGTACGTTGGTTTCCCGTCGGCGTGGCTGCAGGATCCTCTCATCACAGCTTCTCTTTCTTGTTTCTCCTCGATGGAAATGACATGCTGTAGCTCAACTCTCAGCTCGTTCTCAGCGCTAAGAGCTTAGCATGGTTTTAACAGACTAGACCGCAAACTGGCTGGCAGGGTTGAGGAAAAGAGCGTGGCCAGTGGACACAGAAGCTCTGCTGTGGCAGGGTAATAGGGACAGGACGATATAGTGAAATTCAGAATATCAGCAATACAAAAATGTGATAGTACATACAGTCTAGTGGGTCAGAGAAATGAATGGTGATATTAGCTCCATTTTATTCTGCTGTAGTAATCACAAATGAGACGCTTGAAGCTCTCCATCCAAATCATGTTATTTGCACTTTGTAATGACATTTTTAAATTGATGTTTACATTCTAGAAATATTTGTGTCTCAGAAATAAACATAATTCTGCACAGTCAGACTTTGTTGTCATTTATTTATTTTTTTACATGGTATCGTGGTTTTATTGAACCGTGAACCCCGTATTGTGTATCGAATCGTATTTTGAGATAAGCAGGTCGTCCCATCCCTACAGGTTAATGTGTAAAGTCTGTCTCTCTACCTTCAGTTTGCTGTTAAATGGTGAAGTGTGTCTTTCTGCGAGTTACTTACCGGTTTGGACTGGATTTCTTTGGCATAGAGAGGTTTGAGGAACTCTGAATCCCCCTCCAGTTTCAGGCCCTTCTCTGTTATTCTGAGGTTGCCCATGCCGTCCTGAGGAGAACAGAAACACAGCAGAGGTTAGTTCATATTCTCTTTGGACTCCTGCAGGTTTCAGGTTAAAAAAAAAGCACAACACAGCTATAAAATCGAATTAATTATGCAGGACCAGAAAGAAGTCTAGGGGGGCTTATTCAAAGTCCTCCCCTTGATTTCAATAAGTTGTATAAAACATTCACATAAAATATACATACATACCAACATCCCAACATCAGTCATCAAAACACACAGTACAAGAGACAAGACAGACAAGAATACAAAGAAGACTGCAAGGATCCATCAACAGGTCATACCAAGTTTATAGTATTACCATGACGTTTCATGTCTTTCCATCAGTACCATTAATAAATACAAATCATTGACAACCATTTAAAATAACTTTGCATTTAAAATAACTTTGCGGTACTTTGCATTTTCCTGCATCATGCCATCAACTCCCCAAACTTAACTGATTTGATTCGTATCAACTTATGACTACTGTGTCATTTATATGTATACATGTCAAGAGGTCAGGGGATTGTATAGGAGGCAATATAGTGTTTTCATGTTGTTTTTTTAATCAGTTTTTACTCTAGGATTTTGTTATGCTGTTTCAAGCAGGAGAGTGCAGCTTCACAGGTGCTCATTAGTTAGGAGAAAGAGTGTAATAAAGTAAACAACAGAAAATATACTTCTGAAGATATGAGTGTCTTTTAAATGTTAATCACTGTTTTGCCTGGATCTGGATTCACATACTCTGCACACTCCAGAAGTATATTTTCTATGGTTTAGCTTGTTATGTTGTTTATTTGTCTCAAGTTTATTGCAGCTGCCACAATTGATTTCCCTGTGGGATAAATGAAGTAGCCTACCTATCTTATCGATCTATCTGTGGAAACCATTGGCAGCTGTTACACCAGTCTGGCTGCTTGCTGATCAGTTATTACTTAACAAAAAAATTGACTTTTATACACTTCTTCTTCAAACTTTCGCTCCCTGTCTACATCAAGGTAAGTCAGGATGTTACTTGTGGGCCTGCCAAGCCCGATCACAATACTCTCTTGATGTGTTTGCTGCCAATATGGTGCAGAGCCATGAACAGGAGTCGCTGGCCGTGACCAACACCTGCCACTTTATTACTGACACCTGCAGTTTGGTAACAAACACCTGGTATTTATCCATGTGCCAAGATGGCTGGGCAGGAAGAAATAAAACCTAATATCACAGATCCCTGAAAAAGTGAGAAATGATGTCATTTAGTTTCGCATCACACTCGCAGGATAACAAGTACAAACTCAAACAGTCCCATGGAGCTATAGAGAGAGTATTAATTAAACTGGCTCCCTACTTGATCAGCTGCCATAATCTCTTCTGTGGAGAATACTGTAATATTCAGATACCTGACTTGCTAGTTAGCATTAGCAAGTGGGCTGTTGGCAAACATACCGTAGCTTATAGCACATTGCATATGTAAGATAAGATAAAATAAGATAAGGCTGCGCTTTATTGATCCCCTAGGGGAGATTTGGGATAAGCAGTTTATTCTGCAGTACCCAGGACTCAAACTCACAATCTTTGACACCAGCGGGAAATCATAAATTTATTGAGCGACATACATAAAAACACTTCTTATACAAGTGTTTTATCATTAAATGCCAGAATATGTGATCTTTTACAATATAAGGATTCAGCTTTATGTATGTATATTCAACACTGTGTCACAGCTTTCCATGCAAACGGATGAAGAACCCAGAAGTCTGTTCTCCTGTCATGTGACTTCATGTGAATCTCATTTACATACGACAAGAGGATTA
Organism: Centroberyx affinis; assembly: GCF_046629955.1. Lineage (NCBI taxonomy): Eukaryota > Metazoa > Chordata > Actinopteri > Beryciformes > Berycidae > Centroberyx > Centroberyx affinis. The sequence continues at coordinate 59,125 of NW_027280260.1, forward strand.
TGTGAGTTGTGTGAAAAATCGTGGCTGAGGTGTGTAGTTTCATTGTTGAGTTGAATTTTCACAATAATACAACTGCTATTTGATTTTATTCAGTAGATGCTGCCCAATAAAGAACAGATATGATTTTTTATAGGAAATTATTTTTCTGTGCAGCTTGACAAACCGTCAGAGCGGTTCCAGAGAAGAAGACAGTTGTGGTAAAAACAACTTTATTACAACCTCAGCAGGAAATTCAATTCCCGCTGAGCTTCCTGCTTCTTTTACTGTATGTTAGCTCTTCCACACTGTATATTTCAAGTCTTATTAAAGCTTCTGACCCAGATACCACCCATACCATGCTTGGCTTCACCAGAATAAGTCTACAATCTACAGACTGGAGGAGAGGAGAAACCATATGGAGGGTAGAATTGGCCAGAATTAGAAGTACGTGAATAAATAAATGAATCTATTAATATATAGAAAGTAAATACATGTTAAAAATTAAAATGCATAGAAGTCTGGAGATAAATATATAAATAACAGTAAGTATAGATGAATAAATACATGAGTGAAACCCTCATTAACAAGAAAATGATCTATACTGTCATTTATTTCCCCATTTATTTATTTCTGTATTATGTCAATCAAACACATGCGATCGGTGTTTAATACACTATCAGTTGGTCGTTGTCATGGTGCATTGCTCGATGGGATTTGCCTTACTTGGCCGACAACAAGACAGCAACACAACAAACTTGAAGTCAACATAACTTCCCAATCAGGCATCAGCTGTCCAGAGCCAGGAGGAGCAGCCAGACCAACTGCTGTGATGATGATCGCTGTCCAATGTGATCCAGAGGACAATGATGCCTCCTGATTCCCTGATTAGTGTGGGACACCCAGCCTGCTGAGGTGCCTGACACCATGCAGCAGGAACAAATACTCAGATACATTAGTGGGGAATTAAATGAATAAGGGAGTTTATTTATTTTTCTTGATTATACATCGTTTTAGCCATTTATTTATTGAGCTAAGTGCACTTTTAGTTTTTCATCTATTTATTAGCAGATTTGTCTGCATACATTTATTTATTTTGTATCGAGTTTTATTTATTTATTTATTTATTAATTTATTTCTAATTATGGCCAACACTGTCCTCCATAAAAGCAACTGCAAAAGAGAAAGTATCCTTTCAGCTACTTCAGACTCTTTTGTTCAACCTCATGCCTTCAATCTTTATCCAATGCCAACTCAGCAGAAACCAAAACAAATTTATTTTTTTAAAATGTATTTTACATTTATTCATTCAAACCTTTATTTAAACTCGAAGAACCATTGAGGTTGCCCTCATTTACAATGATGTCGAGTTACAGACAAGTTAAAAGTTAAAAATAAATAGGACAAAACATAGATGAGAATATAGAAAATCAGACACATTGAGGCAGGGAGGTTTGTGGTGGTTTTAAATTGTCCATAGGTTAGTAGAGTTTTGATTTTTAGCGTGTGTTGAAGATCATTCCAATAATTTGGGGCACTAAAATAAAAGGCTGACTTTCCAAATTTAGACCGTGCTCGGGGGACCTTAAGCATAAGCAAGTCATTTGAGCGAGTTTGATAGGGTCCAAAGTTCCAATCCACATGTAAATACTAATTCCAATACTTGGTAACTAAAGTGATTATGATTTAGAAAAGGACGATTCTAAAGTTCCGGCAGCCATTGCATATTCGGCCATAAAACTAGATAATATAGATAATACATTTGGGTTGCAGTAGCCTAGAGGTTAGAAAATTGCATCTGTGACCAGCAGGTCGTCGGCTGAGAAATGCCCTCATCTACCTCAACAACTACTGCTGAAGTGTCCCTGAGCAAGGCATTAAAGTCCTGCTCAGTGGCCAACAATAAGAGAGAAGGAAAGTGTGAAGGAAAGCACTGCTGAAAAGTCCCAGTCAGTCCGAGTCAGTCTGCCCTGAATAAAGGTAAAAAAAAAACATTCATGGATTTTGGAAAAAAAGTAGAAAGATCTGATAACAAAGATCTGACGAAAAAGAAGGGAGTTTTGGCTCAGAGTGTTTTTTTCTGCAGCAACCTGCCAGTCAGTCAGGGGTATTGCAGCGGCGTTACAGGCGCTTCCCTAATCTCCGCCAGTACACCAGAACAGCAACACACCAAAGGATATTAACCGCGATGATGAGAGGAGATTTGGCGAGAGGAGACCGGCTCAGGAGCCGCTTTGATTCAGACACGACGAGCAAGGCTGACCCTTGGCTTCCCATCCAGGCAATATATATATTAGATGAGATCACCTGCTGGATCATTTCAAAGAAGAGAGACAACGGTGTGATAGAAGAGAGCGAGTGAGGGAGAAAGAGAGAGAGAGAGAGAGAGAGAGAGACAGAGGCAAGCTATCTGTCCATGTGATCTTCTCCTGCAAAGCCTTTTTGTTTTCCCGGCGTCTTTTGATCCCGCAGGTTCTGACGAGCAAATGGAGATCAAGACCCCTTGAAATCCCAAAGTAACTGAGGTGGGTTTTCAAGCCTCCTCCATGTAATCCTTCCCCCTACTGTGTAAACCAGATTAAAATTCAGGAACTGTTGCGGCGACGGGGGGGGGGGCTGAAACAACCCGGACGTGTTGTGATTGTGAATTATCCCCATGTGGAAATCCGCCCGACCCGCCGGTAGATGGCCGGCGAGCGTTATTTAAACTCAATTTCCGAGTCTTTGATGACGAAAACCGACTCTATTTAACTATAAGCGTGAGAAAAGACACGTATCTTTTACCTACTTGGCACTTCTGAACAATATATTCTTTAATAGATGTCTTCGTCGTCCGATTGAGTCGTGGGTTTCCATCAAAGGGACCCAGAGATTCGGCCGGTCCCTCTTCACTGTAACACACACACACACACACACACACACACACACACACACATACACACACACACACACACACTCTGCTTCCTCTCCTCCCGCCGGCTGCTGCTTATCACAGTCCGGCTAATCGCTCTGCCTCTTCTCTCTTTTTTCTCTCTCAGCAGATATCATACTAAGTCATTCTGTTAAAATGGATCTCACAGAGGTTAACACACACACACACACACACACACACACACACACACTGATAAAGAGCCGAGTTTCAGGAGTTGAACTCTTCTGAACACTTCAAATACAAAACTAAATTGATTCTACTTCATGCCATTCCAGAAATAATTGACAGCAGTGCTAAGGCAGAGCGGTAGGATGGGATGAATGTATGAAGGGAGACTTTACAATAGAGGTTTAGTTGTCATGACATCATGGAGGTCCAGTGGACAATTGGCTGTATGCAAAAAAAATCTATTGGTTTTTAGGCCAAAAATGCCCTGAAAGTTCATAAACTGCTTGTGAAAGTAAAAACAAGGGAACTGATGAAGAATGCTGATGATAATACCCTTTTTTCCATTTCGCCCTGTAACAACACATTATGTAATAACTCGACAAAATGTAATAAATTTTCACTTCATGATGTAATAACACCCACATTTTGCAATAATCTGTTGCATTTTGTAATACACAGCCTGAATGCAATATGTAATACATTTCCCCGCATTTTGTAATAAATTATTACATATTGCGGTGGTTATTACAAAATGCGGGAGTTGCACTTTTTTTATGATGAATATGTAATAATACAGTGCATTATGTATCAAAATGTATGTAAATCAGAACTGACGGGATTACATTTCACTGTGATTGTACCTGAATGATTACACGTGACAAATAAAAAGTTGATTGATTGATTGATCAGGACTGAAAACCACATGGATCATGTTCATGGACACTTTTAGTTGAGTTATTTGAGTTCTTTAAAAAATGTTAAACTTATTTTAAATCTTGTTTTTATCTACACCACTACTTATTTATTCATTGTTCTTATAAATCTTTTAATCTTTGTAAAGCACCTTGAATTGCCACTGTGTATGACAAATAACCACCACAATATGTAATAATTTATTAAAAAATGTGAGTAAATTTATTACATATTGCGTTGTGTATTACAAAATGCGGCAGATTATTACAAAATGCGGGTGTTATTACATATTGAAGTGAAAATGTATTACATTTTGTCAAGTTATTACATAATGCGGTGTTATTACATAATGCATTGTTACACACCCTGCTCACTCTTATTTTGTTGAGTTGTCAGATAGTCACATGACTCCTGTCCCCTGTGGGCCACCGTACGCCCGGGCGAGTCTTTCCACTGCGTTCCCGGGTGAGAAACACAGAGCGTCTTTTGATCAGAAAAACAACTGAATGCCTGAAAGCCTGGAGCATGCTAGGACAAAATTCTGGCACCATGCAGCCAAGCAGTAGAAGAAAACGCTGATCCAACACAAATAACGGTGTGCGGAGGATGGACCGGTCGGGGACAGAGAGAGGGGGGGGGGACGGCACCGTCCTCCTCTGGAAGGCCTGAAGCAAGTTTCCAGCAGTGGGAAAGAAGTTAAAGCAAATCTTACTGGTACAAACTGAGCGTTTATTTGCCAAATCGCCGCCCAAAAAGGACCGAATGCCCCTAAAAATCTGATCAAAGAGGAAAAATGTAGGTCAATTCAGCAAAGTTCTGAGTAAAAGATCAGGTAGATTTTCTTCTTCAATCTCTAGCTTACTGAGTCTGTCTTGTCTGCAGCCTTCCCCTCTATCGCTGTCTAGGTGCTACTTCCATCTATAAATATGATCTGATAATGTGAACGGCTTACAATACGCATTCGCCATTCCACATCTAACCTGTAAATCTGTCGGCAAAGTCGGTGTTTTATCTTCGGTTATTTATCAGCTGTATCTTGTTTGATCATCTTCTTCACTTACTGTTCTTATTTAGATCATTCTCTCTGCTGCTGTTTCCCCGCAAGAATCGTTAAAGTTTCATCTAATCTAAAGGCTGATTTATGGCAGGGCGCCCGACAGAAAATAAAGAGCCGACGTGACGTTTGTAATTTATGCTTCGGGGGAAAGGTTTCAGTCGTCTCCATGGTAACCAGACGCTATCCTCCAGCCGGCTTGTTTAGTTACATTATATCATCCCGATCGGTGTATAGCTATCCTTCTGACAGCTTGTTTGTTTTACATCTTATATTTGTGCTACATTGTATCCTTCTGCATTTTGATAATGGAGGGATTTGATGAAATCAGTGAGTTAATTGAAGAGGAAGAGATTTTAAACTTACTTCTATACTGAGAAGACAACGGGAGCGCAAGAAAAGGAGGTACCAAAGCAAGCAAGGAAAATAAATAAATCAACTTTATTAGAGCATTAATGCCATCTGCCCATCTTTGTATTCCTTCATTGAAGAATCATACAGGTGGCGATACTGTCTAACTTGTTCTGCCAGTCTTTCATCTATACCCTCCATATTTGCTACGAGCTAAGCTAAACTAATTAAACAAGGAAGGTCTGTCTGTCTGTCTGTCTGTGTGTCTGTTAGTTAGCAAGAAATCTCAAAAAGTTACAAACGGATTTGGGTGAAATTTGGTGGACAGATCACCTTTGGCTCCGAGGATCGGTTGATTAGATTTTGGTGGTGATCTGGATTGGAGATTTCCGCCAACAATACACAATTATCAGTTTTACCAGCTGTAACTATTAGCTGTGTTCAACTGCTGGTGGGGAAAGTCAGACATCCAGGACTTTCCAGCCGGCTGCTACACATTGTTGCATCCACATGCTACTCTGTCAGAAAATCAATCCTGGAAGACAAACGACAAACAAACATAAACCGTGACGGAGGCTGCAGCTTTGCAAGTTGGAGAATTGCAGAGGTCCTTCTAGTTTAATCTCACACTGAGTTTTAAAATCTTACAGTATCTTTCTCAAAACAACTGAAAGATCTGACACTGGATTGAGATAATTTGACTTTTTTTTACAATGAAGTTTTGCCTGTTTCAAGAATTTTCTCAAATCAAGTTCAGTTGCATCGGAAACAAGCGCAATTAACCCTCCATTCAACTTCTCTCCATCCTTACCTCCTCAAACTTATCCCTCCCTCCCTATCTCTCAATCCCTCTTTACTCCTCCCTCATCTATATCTACCTCTCTCTCCCTCAACTCCTCCACCCTACCTGCATCCATCACTCCATCCCTCCATATCCTCCACCAACCTTGATTTCTCTCTCCCTTCCTCCATCCTTCCCTTTCGTCCTCCCTCCATACTTCCTGCCCTTCTCTGTACAGCAGCACCTAATACTCTGTGAAACTATTCCTACATAAACACTATTTTATTTACTTTAGCTTAATCCAGCTGCGACCAGTTTTTAGCCAGTCAAACCGCGATCTTCAGCTAACTGAGAAATTGTAATTAGACTCGACTCAAAAAACCAAGCACAGCTGCACTGTTTGTGATTTCTTTCAGCAAAAAAGGAGAGGAGAGGAGGGGAGAGGAGAGAGGGGTAGAGGAGAGGAGAGGAGGGGAGAGAGGGGGAGAGGAGAGGAGAGGAGAGGAGAGGAGAGGAGAGGAGAGGAGAGGAGGGGAGAGGAGAGGAGAGGAGGGGGGGAGAGGGGGAGAGGTGAGGAGAGGAGGGAAGAGGAGAGGAGAGAGGGGGAGAGGAGAGGGAGAGAGGGGGAGAGGTGAGGAGAGGAGGGAAGAGGAGAGGAGAGAGGGGTAGAGGAGGTGAGAAGAGAGGAGAGGAGAGAGTGGTAGAGGAGAGGAGAGGAGAGAGGGGAGAGGTGAGGAGAGGAGAGGAGAGGAGGGGAGAGGAGAATAGAGGAGAGAGGGGGAAAGGAGAGGAGAGGAGAGCAGCCATGAATAATTCAGACCGAGAGAGAGATGCCTCTGAACACTCAGGTGTGTCTCCTCTCCTCTCTTAGCCCCTCTTTTCCTCTGCAGCTCTTTCTCCTCTCCTCTTCTTCATCCCCTGCTTTCTCTCAGCCCCCCCCTCCCTCCCCTCGCTGATCTCCTGTAAGTCACATTTTTTTCCCTCTTGTTCCACTGCTCTTTCTCTGTTTCTGGTCTGTTATCCTTTCCCTCTTTCCCTCCCTCCCTCTCTCTCTCTTCACCTTTATCCCTCCTTCCAACCTCTCACACTTTCTCTGTCAGTTTAATTCAATTCAGTTCAAAGGTGATTTATTGGCATGAAATTCAAAACCACTTGCTGCCACAGCAAAACAACATATAAGACAGATTAAAACCAGATTCAGACGGGAACTGTCACTGTGACAATGACAACTACAAATGGTTCAATAATATCATACTAATCGATTACGAAATCAATAGACAAATACGATATGCATCTTGTTTTTGACATTGTTAATATCCCGTCTGTCTGAAGCTGACAGGTTAGGACATATTTCACTAAAAATGTGGCACACTGTTTTTATAATGCAAAATATTGTCATTTTTCATTTGGGGAAAGGTTTTCAAAACGACTATTTTGACTTTAGGAGATTGAGTTTAGGAGGTAGGGAGGTTTCTCTGTCTGTCTTCCTCTCTTCCCCATCATCTCTCTCTCTCTCTCTCTCTCTCTCTTTATCCCTCCCTCCTCCTCTCAGCCCAGCTCTCTCTCTCCCACCAGCAGTGAGCCGCAACAAGGACTAAATTGATCTCCTCAACACAGTGTTGCCACCACTGTCACTGCTCTGCCAGCTTGATATTTATTGTGAATTTATTGTACGTGTGTGTGTGTGTGTGTGTGTGTGTGTGTGTGTGTGTGTGTGCAGGTGCATGTACCCGAGCCAGTGTGACTGTGAGAGAGTGTGTGTGTGTGTGTGTGTGTATTAGTGATTGTGTACTTATGTGTGATTGACGTGTTTAACATGTGTGTGACTGACTTATCTGCTACCTGGCTGTGTGGCGGTGTGTGTGGGAGCAGGAGAAAAACATTTGTCTTGTCAGTAAGATTGTGTGTCTCTAGTTCCTTGTGTATTCGTTATTTCACCCCGGCTGTGTGTTGCACTACACAACCAAACCCAGAGAGAGAGAGACGAGGTGGAAGGGTGCGAGGAGGAGGAAGAGGAGGAGGAGGAAGAGGAGATGAGGACTGATGTGACACTAGAGTCAGGGAAGGAAGGATGATGGGGGCTTTTGGGTTGTGGCAGAGCAAAAACAACCTCGCTGACACCTGTTGACAGCTGTTCAGGGACTGCTCTTGGTGTGTGTGTGGGTGTAAGTGTGTGTGTTGGGGGGGTGGGTGGGGTGAGGGTGTGTGTGTGTGTGTGTTTGGGGGGGGTCCCTCAATTGTTGCCACTGACAACGGGAGACAGCGGTGGCACATTTGTATCAGCGTTGGGAGATGCCACCAACTGTCAGAGAAGACCAAACTGATAAATCAGATACTACCACTAGAACTACTACTACTACTACTGCTACAACTAATAATAATACATATCTGGCTGAAATAGTAATGCAAAACAATTAACTACTTTATCTAAAAATGTTTAGCTATTGGTACCATACCAGTAGGCCATCAATGCATCAAAATGCACTGAAGCAAAAGCTGCCAAAGACACGAAAGTGAATCAAAAAAAGCTCTCTGTCACATATTAACTAACAAACAGGAGCAATGCTGTATAGCAATCCAAGCAGTACAGTTATGTTTGGTAACTGCCTTTTGTTTACAGTATTTACAAAGCCTTACGTGGCAAGCTACCATTGTATTTGTCTTCGCTTTTAAGTTTCAGTGCTACAGGATATCGGACACATTCGCATGCATACATTAGATTGGACATTCCTCGTATGAACGCAGAGTCAGGAAACACCGCTTTTTTTTTTTTTATTAGATGGAACAGGCTTCAGGACTCACTCAAATTGGACCGACTTGTCTCCATAGCGACGTTTAGGGTGCTGCTGGATGATGCATTATATAGGGATTGCTCTTGTTCCTCTTAGTTTTCTTATTTTGTCTGCATGTGGATTGTCTGGAAATAACTGGAAATTTGTTTGTTTTGTTTTCTCGTTGTTGTGTACACAGTTCTCTCTTGAAAACGAGATCTCAATCTCAATGGGACTTACCTGTTTAAATAAAGGAATTGAATGGCAGCAGTACCTGTATGCATGGCAACGAGAAAAATATGTACGCATGTTCCACTACACGCAACATCTATTTGTGACAATAAATTATGTGATATTTTAGTAATTTATGATATTGTAGGCTATGAATATTGTATGAACTTAGTCTTTTTTCTGGTGATTCTGCCATATTCTTTTAGCTTTTATCGGACACCGGCCTTTATGTATACACACACACACACACACACACAACACAGCTATTGATCAATAGCCAACCAGCCGCTATGTGTGACCCGCTCTCTATTGGAGTTACAGCAGGTCTAGAAGGTTCGAAGTTGTCTGTAATGAGTATGAACAAATATGAATTGGCATCTTCCTCTTCTGTCTCTCTCTCTATCCATCTCTCTTAAGTTGAGACGTATCCAGTGTTTGCAGGCTGCTTCTCTCTCTTTCTTTATCTCTGTATCACTCCATCCATTTCTGTCTTCCTCTCTCTATCTATCCCCACATCTACCTCTTTCCCTGTTTCTTTATCTATAGCCATCGCTCCCTCTCTCTATCCTCATCTGTTTCTCCCGCTCTCTATCGACATCTCTTTCTGTATTCTCATCTCTCTTTCTCTCTCTCTCTCTCTCTCTCTGAAGTCAAGATATCTTCAGAGAGCTGGGACTCGTTGCTGTCAATAACGTAGAGCTCTTGGCCTATTACTGAACATCTGCATCGATACACCTGAGGCAAAAGCAGATATAGAAATCTCGGCGTTGCAAGAAAAATATTAGAAGGAGTCAAACTTCTGTTTACCGATCCCACTTCTGCATAATTAAAGGTATGAAATCCATCCTTTGATACTCTTACACGGTTACACATCATCAATCTGTGATCTACTTCTACTTCAGTTAGTGATTTCCTACGTTTCCCAGAATGCCTTTCAACAACCGCCAGAGGACAGCTGTCCTCGGTGTGAACTTGTTGCGATCAGCTGTTTGTTTTATGCGTATAGGTGGAGAGAGAGAGCGATAGCAATAGCGCAACAAGAGCAGCATTGCATTCTGGTCTATTGAGGCTGCTGTCAGTGGAGAAACTGGCCTCTGTGCCTCTTCTGCGATGGATTCAACTGTTGGACGCCACTTGCAAACCAAAGACACGAGTAAACAAGTTTGTGGGGAGGGAGGAAGTCGAGGAGGGAGAAGAAGAAGAAGTATTCCTCAAGGATTTCAGTGCACAGCGCGTTTCTGATGGAAGAGAAAGATAAAGAGAGAGAGAGAGAGAGAGAGAGGAAGAGGAAAAGGTGGAGCAGCCAGCAAGTATAAATTTCTATGATGGCTGTTCAGTTCCAAAATGCAATACCCGCCATTTGAAAAAAGTGACACCTTGCAAAAATGGCTGAGAGTGCAAAAAACAAAACTTTTGAAAGGTAAATTGCATCTCTTCGTTTCCATCTTGATCCTCCAGCCTATCTTTTAGTGATATTGTGTGATGAACTTCAGATGATGTTGTTTTTGTTCCTAAATAGATACACGACATCTTGGAAATTAACTCTTCGCATGTTTCTTTCCATTGCATCAGGCCTTTAATTCGCCTCACACTTAAGGAACGTTTTCCTGCTCTGGGCGTTTCGTTTGTTCGCCCGTGGCCACGAGTCAAAAACCATCACTACGCTACAATCTACCAGAAAAACACGCATTGTAAATGATGTAGCACTGTGGATTACCCAGACTTAAATTACAACAGTGTGTGTAAATCTTCCCCCCAAGGCAGCTTAAATACCTTCGCTCCTTGCAGAACGCGTCGGCAAATAATCGGCGGCGGCGGATCGCGGGTAAAGCGCACCGAGCGGCGTCTGTTTGCCACAGGTAAACACAACGTTTTCTTTACATGATGATCCCCGAAGAGAAACTGTCCCCCCCCCACCCTCGTTTACCGGCGAACCTGCGTTATCGTTTCAAATGCAAATGGGCTTTCACACATACACACACACAGACAAACGAGTGCACATGAAAGGAGGCTTTGGCCACCTGCAAACCCTCTGACAAAAAAAAAAAAAAAAGCATTTGGAGAGTGAAAGTGAAGCGAGGAGCATCGAGCGGGCGGCAATATGTCTCCTCCAGCCCTTCTCCCTCGACGCTGAGTGCTCTTTCAATCAGCCGCTCCTCTCCTGACTCGCTCCAAACTCCAAACTAATACATTTTTCAATTGATCTATTCGATAACAACAACAACAAAAAAAAGTTTCGCCTTGTGTCCTGCTTCTACCCCCCCTTCCCCGTTCCCTAAAGCGGCCCTAAGAGGCCCGCCGCCGCCTCTCTCTCTCTCTCTCTCTCTCGCTCCACAGGTGATATCTACGACGTCATGTAGCAACACCCCGCGATGGCTATCAGCGGAATTGGCTTTGAGATTGCTCTCCTCGGCGAACACCCGCTCCTTCTGATCGAGGCCCCCGACACAACGCCACCTCATCCATCAATGAGAAGGGAAGGGGAGGGGGGGGGAGAGAGAGAGAGAGAGAGATGAGAGGAAGAGGAGAAGAATTGATAAACATATAGGAGAGATGGTAAGAGAGGGGTAAAGAGAGAGAGATAAACAGAGAGAGCAAGATAAGGAGCAAGGGAAAATGGGACTGAACGCATGAGGGAGGAGGAGAGACAATATGGGGAAGCGCAAATGAGGCGGTGAAAGGATCCACATCCAGCAAATGGAGTGAAGAGAGGGGGAGAGAGGAGACGAGAAAGAGCAAAGAGAGAGAGAGAGAGGGGGAAAGAAAGAGGAGATGGAGACAAAAGGGAGTAGGAGAGAGAGAGAGAGAGAGAGATGTGTCCGTTTTAATTGAGCAGCCAAACAAACGTCTCCCCCCTCTCTCTCACCTCTCCTCCTCCTCCTCCTCCTCGCCGACCCTGATAGCAGCCTCCTCCGTTACTGCTCCCTGTTCCTCCGGCTGCCACCTGTCACTGTCACACTCCTATAGATTTCCTATTAACTTCATATTCATGTGGGACGGACGCCGCGGCCCTCGGAGGCCGATCGCGGAGCGGCGTCAAGGCGCTCTCGCCCCGACAGTGATTGATGTGTGAGTAACACCAGCCTGCAGGCCCGGAGGCACGCTGTATGGAGTTTGGACTGTGGATGGAGGACACAGGATGGAGTGAGTGGGATTTCATTCACACACACATACAAACACACAAGCTCTGGTCACGCATCGTGAAGCGGCACTATGCAGTTTTTTTTTTTTTCCTAACATTTATTAAAACAGGTTCCTTGACAATGCGTCTCACACGGCATGACATAGACACAAATAATATTGGTATATAAAAAAAAAAAGAAAAAAAGAAAACTAATTAACAATACAAAGACATAAGATAGGAGAAGAGGGGGAGGGATATCCTTCTTTGTATGTTATATATACTTTCACATTCACCCCAAATTATCCAATTAAATGTTTACAGTATGTTTACTTTGCTAAATACATTATAACAGAAGACCATTTTTCTAAATAAATGTCCATCCGGAGTTGTAGTCTCGCCGTTATATTTTCCATACAGTTCACAACCTTAAGTCTTTGGGTCCATTGGTCCAAGGTAGGTGGGTGGGGCTTAAGCCAGTTTATTGTAATCATTTTATGGGCTATTAACACAAGAGCTCTGAGCATATACAACTTGTTTTTCCCTTACCCCCTTGAAGGTATATTGCCTAGAATTAGCTGCTGTGGTTCAAATGATCTGTCTAAATTCAAAATTTCTCCTATTTCCTTTTTTACCTTTTCCCAAAATACTTAATAACGTAATTTAGGACAATCCCAAAAAAATGTGTGAAAAGTCTCCTATTAGACCACATCCTCTCCAACAGAGAGGGGTAGATTTCTTGTCATAGTTGGATATCACTAGAGGTGTTTTAAAATATCTCATTCTTAACTTACTATGCAGTTTTTTTACAGAGCCCCTCTAGGGTCACATGGTAGAAAGAAAAAACTTGATGTGTAAATCTGTGCGGATTTCTAAACCGTTTCACAATCCGTTCGCACAGTTTACAAATCCGTGCGCACGGTTACATGCACTCTTCTGTCCTCCATGAATGGACCTGCCTTGCATGGACCGCGGTGACCACATCCACCAAGTAAGTTCACTGTTATCTAGATTTAACGGCAGATTTAACGATAGTGAAATTAGTTAAATTGATTTAGCTTTGTGTTTTTGGAGTTTCACAGCTTTTATGTGTAATTTAGCATTTATTGTGCTTTTTTGTGAATCCGAGGGCACGGTTTACAAATCAAGTTTTTTTTTTCTACCATGTGACCCCAGAGGGGCTCCGTAGTTTTCATACGTTGCCGGCCCCAAAATGGCAGCGAGAGGAAACTGACTTCAGTACCCAGGAATCCTGATGTCGGTGAACGTCTCACAGCTCGCTCATGTTTACCGACCCGGCCGGTCTGTGATGCTTCACACCAAAGGAAAACCGAAGAGAGGAGAGAGGAGAAGATCTAACGCTGGTGAGTCCAGCTTTCTCTGCTGCTGTTCAGGAGACAGTTTGGATTTTACTGTCAAGTTTCGATTCATCACCTCCTGTGTGGAGAAGATTTCCCACCAGTGTTCAAACCCAACACCAGAATTCCAGTTGGGCAAACAGGGCGAATCTACAGCATCTCAATGAGACTTAGGTTAGACTGAGACTGATAAGACGGGTGTATTTTTACATAACAATCTTGCCAAGTGCAGCTTTAAGATGGTTCTTTCTGAAGCAAGCACACAGTCTCACATATAATTTATGCTGGTAAGACAGACGTGTTATTACATGAAAATCTTGCATTATGCAGCGTTAAAATGCTGATATGTGTTTGTTCTCTTTTGTTGTTCTGTTTATGGCCTTTGTTGCTCTGTTGTGACAAACCTGCATGGTTAAAAGTGCTTTATAAATGAAGGTTGGCTCCTAAATTGGATAGCCACCAAAAATGTGAAAAATCTGCTCTTACAATGTTATAGCAAAACTCACTATGGAATATTTAAATTACTCACTATCTTAAGACCTTTTTGGCTCAGAATGGATATTAACCATTTTGGAATGAAACCCAAAATGGTTACTATCCTCAAAAAAACCTCAAATACATTTTCAACTTGAATTAATTTTTTACCTTTGTTGCACGACAGCCTGCTGCTGATTCTGCAACACTTCACTCTCCACAGTATTCTGACTAATAACGCAGGAATATCTTAAGAATAATTTTCACTTTGTTAACACGCACACATGTTTCGCCTCGGAGTTCAGCAGCAATCAACCTCCAACATCAGCCTCCCTGGGGATTTGCTGGCACCATCAGGCTTTTTCCTGATTGGAAAATACTCTCAATATTGATAATTACAGACAAGGAGTAAAATATAATCCAACTATTAGAAATATGATCCTGCTTTTACATTAAATGGTTTTTAGACAGCAGAAAATGTTTCAGGATGTAAAACATCAGCGGTAAACGTCAGGTTTTGGTGTCAGTCCCTCAGAATCAAAGAGCGAGGGCTTCTTCTTTCTAGAGCCGCCATTTTGCACCAAGAGAAGTTCAACAATCATACAGGGAGAAATCCATCGGAGAAGAGGAGAGAGACCAGTTTCTCCACCCACAGGAGCAGGAGAGAGACCAGAATGCAACGCAGCAGAGAGACAGGTTGTGGTTTGAGTAAGGGACGACTCTCACTATTTCTCGACTGGAAAAACTCTCGCTCTATTGCTCTTACTATGAAATCACTATCTCTCTCTCCTCCTGCATGTATAACCCACAGCTGAGAAGTTCCCACCTGTTCTCTTGGGTTGTTGAAAGGCATTCTGGGAAATGTAGGAAATCACTAACTGAAGTAGAAGCAGACAAGGCAGGTTGAGGGAAAGTAAATTACGACACTAACTCCTGGAATGCATTGATCACAGTAGAGCTGCAACGATTAATCGATTAATCGATTAGTTGTCAACTATTAAATTAATCGCCAACTATTTTGATAATCGATTAATCGGTTTGAGTACATTTGACATAAGTCAAAATTCTCTGATTCCAGCTTCTTAAATGTGAATATTTTCTGGTTTCTTTACTCCTCTATGACAGTAAACTGAATATCTTTGGGTTGTGGACAAAACAAGACATTTGAGGACGTCATCTTGGGCTTTGGGAAACACTGATCCACATTTTTCACCATTTTCTGACATTTTATAGACCAAACAACTAATCGATTAATCGAGAAAATAATCGACAGATTAATCGACAATGAAAATAATCGTTAGTTGCAGCCCTACATCACAGATTGATGTTATAACAGTAGAGGAGGATCTGAGGTGGATTTTGCCTTTAACTCTCTCCACTACATGCCTTAAATTAACCCTAAACTAAACCAAATCCTAAATCTGATCTCAGCCCTAAACCCAAATCCTAAACCTTTCTCCTCATCTCTCTATCCTTGTTAGAACATTTCGTCCTCATAAGTATAGAAACACAAGAACACACACACACACACACACACACACACACCACTGCCGCCCCTCTCCAGCCGAGGGGTTATGAATAAATTGTGACGGCAGTCCGAGCGGCACAATTATCTCCCGCTTAATAAGTAATTATTGCGTCCTAATTGGAAACGGTTATTGTTTTTATGGGTCTTGGCGCTGTTGATATTGGAGTAGCGTTGTGAAGGAGTTTCATCAGCGGCGGGCAGGAGGTTCAGTCACTGTCACACTCACGCTGGGCTGGAGCAGTGTGAAGTGCAGCAGAGTGTGTGTGTGTGTGTGTGTGTGAAGATGAAGCCAGTGTGTGGAAGTGTGTGCAAAACATCTCCAACAGAAATGGAGTGGAAAATTCAAGCTCTGCTCCATTTTCAGCTGTCAGAGGCTTAACCAGAATGGTGTAACATAAAAAAAAAATGTCTGCAGTACAAATGCAGAATTAATGGAGGATAAATGTATGCATGGGGACTTTTACAATGGATACTGGTCTGTGTTAAGTGGTTGGTCAGGTGTGTGTGTGTGAGTGTGTGTGTGTGTGTGTGTGTGTGTGTGTGTGAGCACGTGAAGCAGGACTGAGTGTAGATAGCTGTGTTACACTGAAACTTCATATTCTCTTTACAACTCTCTCTCTTCTTTTTGTGTTTTGTGATCTGTGTATGTGTGTGCGTATTAGTGTGTGTGTGTGTGTGTGTGTGTGTATTTATGTGCAGTGAGAGTGAGAGACAAAGTGACTCTGTGTGCGTGTGTGTGTGTGTGTGTGAATATTGTGAATATATTTATATGTACATGTGAGTGTGCTACTGTGCTTGTTGTTTATTTGTTGTTTATATATGACTGACAGTGTGTAGGACATTGATTTATATTAGAAAATGTGTGTGTGTGTGTGTGTGTGTGTGTGTGTGTGTGGCTGACAGACTCAGTCAGCCACACACATACAAGCACAGTGTACTGTGTTGTATTGCCTCGAGGTCTGAACTGAAAACCCATTTTCATTTGAATACAGTAACCGGCTAAATCAAGGAAATCACTAAAAGCTATTCATTTGAAAAGCTCAAACAGCTCGGTGGCAGAAGTGTCCACATCCCTTATAATTCAGAGTCATAATTGTGTTAAGATTTAACTAATCACACTGAAAAGCATGTTGGTGACGATACCCAAATGAAAGTGAAAATGTCTCATTTAATGGGTGTTCAAGACTCAAGGCAATAAAAGCTGGAAAATGTGAAAGGGTTTGCAGACTTTTTGATATCCACTGAATACTGTACATCTCACTTAGCCATTTTTTTTTCAAGTGTTCTATTTAGGAGAACTCCAGAATAATTCCCAGTATGTGAAAATGCGCCAGGCCAATACTGCACACTGCACGCCGCTTTATACGCCTGTTGTGCCTCAGCCAAAGGTCTGAACAATGCATTTGTTTCAGATTCAGCAGTTTAATGTGACGGAGGAGGTGGAGGCTCGCTCCTCTCAGCACAGCGCTTTCAATTGAATTGATCACTGTGGGAGAGCCGAGAGGGTTTATACCAAGATGCCTTCTGTTTGTAATGAAATGCCTTCCGGACAAACTGACACAAACACACACACACATATACAGTATATCCCAGCCAGCATGTACACAGACGGCAATGTGCAGGCAATGCTATCTGATATTATGGCATGGTAAAAAATCATATTAAATCAGCTTTGTAAACTGAAAACAGAAAGATATTTAGGCCCAAATTTCCCAAAACGATGCAGGCAGCAGCTATGGACGACTAAAAACGTTGTCACAGCTTTCATTTTCGGTGCTGTGTTTACACGGGCTTCTGTGCTGGTGCAGGTCGTCGTCACCCAACACACACACACACACACACACACACACACACACACACAGAGACACAGTGACACCCACTTGCATACACAGACACACATTAACACACGGACGCAGATACAAGTCGCACATCTCCTCGTCAACACAACTCTTTTTATCTGTCTTTCCTCAATGAGCTCTCTGTGCTGCACTCCATCGCTCCAGACGCCATCACACTGGTATTCTATAGAAAATCCCCCTCCCCCGCCCCACCATGCACCATGTAGAGATTTACGACGGACCAACTCTTATTGAATCTCAGGGTTGCTCAGATTGAACGGCCTTGTCTTCAAGGCGCCGGGCGCCATCAAAGAGCGGCGAAGGCCTGGAAGGTCTTAATAGATTCTGCCACACTGGAGGAGGAGGAGGAGGAGGAGGAGGGGTGGGGGGGGGATGGGGGGATGGATAGACGAAGAGAGAGAGGGGGGAAGAGAGAGAAGCGCTATAGAGAGCCTAAGTCCCTCCCCTTCCGGTGGACCACCATGGGACCTTATTTCGGAAAAAATATGTATGGTAGTCAACGGCGAGAGACAAATAATTGTTTGGTCCCGTTTGAATTGTGCCATGAATTACACATATGATGTTTTGTCAGTTTGAAAGATAATTTTGCAAGTCAAGAAAGTCGCAGTTTGTAAAACTGTTGAAGTATAAGACTGTGAAAATACGTAATTAGAAAGACGACACACCCAAAAGGGGCATAAGTGACGTCATAACTTTCTCTCTCCACCAGCTGCCCAGAGCCGCTGAAGCTCAGTCCCTCTCAGATAGCAGGAGTGTTATAAACAACCTGGAAGGTAGACAGTAAGAACGGATTTAAACTGGTTTAGGATAGTTTTAGTACAGTGGGGGCTAACGTTAACGCCGTGCCTGTGTGTTTCCTATGTTTCCTTCCATGTTGGTGTCGGTGACATATAGAGATTTTTGAGACAGATTTTTTCTTCATTCATTTCTTCATTCCTTCATGACCACGGCATTCATGATGGTGGAAGGCCAGCAGCTAGCTAACTACTTAGATAGCTATAGACTAGTAGCGTGGTATACACTAGCTTGCAGCCATAGGTGAGAGTCCAGCGGTGCATTGGAACAACACACCATCAGATACATTTATGTTATGTTCAGTAGGATGGAAATGCATGGAGTGAGTTCTGAGCATGGATATTTTGTAGTTCCTGAGACTTAAAGACTTGTGCAGACATTATAAGTAGTGGAGAACTGTGCACACAGGACAAAGTAATAGTAGGATGGATTAGATCAAAACAGTACTTGGGTTACAGTCAGTTCTATATATTGTGCATACAGTGCTTGGAGAAATAATTAGATGGAATAAAGAGTAACAGTAGTTGGGTTACCATCCACTCCTGATGGCAGGGGTTAGAGAAACGGATTAATCAAACCAATTAATGAGATGTTTATACTGTATTTTTTGTCAAATGCAGAGCCAAAACCTACAGCATATTCTTCCTGAACACTTAACAAGCCCCCGCTTCACAGCCGATAACCTTTTTAATTGATCAGCGATCCGTATCCGCTAATCTCCCCTTAATCTGGGGATGGCTGGAGTTGGCTGATTCAGTGAGGACTCTGGGCGCAGATATGTGAGGATCAAAAGTACAGAGATTGTGGAGGTTGGGAGAGGAAAACGAGGGCATTTAGTTGGGACGGAGACGCAGAGCTTATGGTGCAGTTAAATTTGCAGGGATCGAGAAGGTTGCAGAAAGTTCATGTGAAGCTGAGGCCGAGCCACAAAGTCAAAAAATCACGTTAACTTGTGAAAATTTAGGGTCATAGAAATATGTTTGCTTGCCTGCATTTAAGGATACGGCGAGGCTTAACATCTCCAGTGAGGCTGAAACCCCAATACACACATATCTGAAGTATAACACACTTCAAACACACATATATACACACTTCCAGAGTTTTGTAGAAGTGTGAACTTTCAGGGCTCACTCTTACTCAAATTATACGTTCATTTTGCTCCAATGGACATGTAAGAAAACCAATTACAGCTCTACAATACATTTAAACTCGTATAGCAGCACATACTGAACACACTGAACACCCAGAGTCAAAAACTCTCATTCCCTCTTCTCTCCCCTCTTTCTCTATCCCTCCCTCTTTCTTTCTCAAGTAAAATGAAAGGTGCTGAAATGACGTTGGTTCCTTTTCAAGTCAGGTATCTTTATGTTGGGGATGTGACTGCCCTGACCTTAAGATGATTCATCTGACTTTTGCTTTGGCCTGAGAGAGACTTTCATCTCCTATGGTTTGTGTACTTACCTTTTCTGCAAAGCTAATTGCCCGCTTTGGGGCAAATAAAGTTGAACTCTGACCTCTGAGCCTTGAAAGCTGCTGTCTTTCAAGTGCAAGGAAAGATATTTGTTTCTCCTTGTTTTATGTCTGCTGTCATTAGTTCCATCACCAAATATCAACAATTAAAGTGAGGAGGCCGCTTTGTGAGCGGCAAAGGGCAGAAGCTCCGACGCCTTTTGGTCCTGATCTGTTTTTTGTGTCTGAATGAGCTGGCTTCACTTCAGGCCAAAGCCCAAACTACAGTAGCCAAGAAGTTAGGGAAGTGGGCATGTGACCAAAATACCACAAGTTTATTCTGGCCCCTGGGGAAGATGAGTAAGAGTCACTCTATGAAATTATATGTAAATTATATGTACGCTGTGAGAACTTTTTTTTAGCTCCTTGCATATGTCCCACCTTGCCCGCACAGATAGAGTCTATTCAAGAAATGACTTAAAGAATGTTGACATTGCAGTGTCAGAGAGTGATGAACAGAAATGGTTTCAGTTAATAAATAAACCTGAGGGTAACAAACTGCGCACTTATTGCCTATTTAAAAGTGCTTTTGACACAGAGCCATATGTACAAAGTATCTTATCAAGGCAGCACAGAGGCCCCTTTGCTAAATTCAGATGTGGAGTTGCACCTTTAGCTATAGAAACTGGCAGGTACACAAACACCCAGCCGATAGACGTTCTGCACCCTATGTAATAATGGTTCTATTGAATCAGAAGCCCATGTCCTCTTACACTGTGAACTCCATACAGACATTCGTTCTGAATTATTTTTTTCAACTTTCAAACCACGTTGCAAATTTTAATGAGTACGATGATTTAAATAAATTATGTGTAGTTTTAGCTGGTAAATAAATACTGTATCAACGAATGTGCCAAAGCTTTGCCACCTCATCCTTAACAGAAGACGTTCATTCATGAGTGTCTAAATTTTATAATGCAATACTAAGATTGTTTTATATTCTTTGTGTTTGTGTGTGTGTAATGTGGCCTCTATTTTTCGTGTGTGTCTATGTTTGTATATGTGTATCAATGTATCTGTACGAATGTATGTACTTATGTGTGTGTATATTTGTGTGTATGTATATATGTATATACATATGTATATATATATATATATTCTTGTTTTATTTTTAGCCTGTCTCATAACTCTAAATGAGTGGTCCTCAACCTCCTTTTTTATTGGGGTACTGTTTGTTGCTCTGTTTGACCTGTATGTCTATGAGGAGTGACACATAAATAAAATTCTATCTATCTATCTATCTATCTATCTATCTATCTATCTATCTATCTATCTATCTATCTCTACTGTTCCTCAGCTGCTACTCTCAAGGTCCCATGAGCAAGGGAAAGACGACTGTGTGAACATGAAACAGGGCGTTGCTGAAGAGGAGCGAGGACTTGACTCACTCAGTCAAATCCCTCCCTGGATAATGAAAAAAGAGCGGAAAAGAGAGATGTTTGGCATTGCTTTAGTTTGGACTGAGCCTAAAGAAGAGGGGTGTGGCAGACTGGATGCTGGAGAGACAAATCAGCAGAGTGGCTTGGAAAACCTGTGTGGGGGAAGTGAATGAGAAATACATTCTCCTTGCTCATCAGTTACAGTTGAGGTGCCTTCAATGTGTTACACTCAGATTACCTTTCTGTAGTAACTAGTAACTTAACAAGATTCTTGTAATCCATTATTAGTTACTTTATGAAATTAGAATGTTGTTCTTTCATATTGTTTTGTTTTTTGAAAAATGTAGAAAAGGCGAAAATCCTGTGGCATCTCATGTAGACAATCTCATTCTGAGACTGGCTTACTGTTTTAAATACAGAGCAATGGTCTTGCACTGCAACAAACACAAGCCATATTGCTTGTATTGCATTGCATAAGTGGATAACGCGAAAGTTACCTCTAAAAAAGAATAACTTTGGAACATATCTAGTTAATTTTAAGGTAAGTAACAGAGTTAAGTGACTACCGTATTTCCTCTAATATTGGCCCGGGCCTTTATTTACCTCAACTGCAGAGGCTACCAGGCCTTCATTGGAAGCAGGCTTATATTAGAGACAGGCCTTTATTTCTAATTCCCTCTGTTTGATAAGTATATTTGCTCATATTTTAGTACAAAGCCTCCTTGTTTTCTGATCTGCTTCTGTTGGGGTTCGTTAGGAAGCTGTTTTTTTTGTTACTGCAGTGCATTACCGATAATTACGGTAATCGACGGCGGCACGCTCCAGGGACTTCCGCCAGGCACCAGGAGTTTACCGGTATCCACCGTTGTTTTTAGCTGCGACCAGCAGCTCTACAGCTCGCTCTGTTGGTTGGTCGTCGGTCGGTTGGTCCACAAAAATTTCCCCACCCTTTGGCGGCCTATAGCAGCACAGTGTGTGTATGTGGTCGCAGCTACTGCGAATTCACGCTTGTTTCCTTTTTTTTTTTTCCCCGGCCTGTATTTGGGGCCGGCCTTTATTTGTTTGTATCGACCACGGCCCCGGCCATTATCAGAGACCAGGCTTTTAATTGACTACCGGCCACTATTAGAGGAAATACGGTAATTACTTATAAGTAGCTTTCCCAAACGCTGTGTATGCGTGTGTGTATCTGTGTGAAAGTACTGAAAGCCATTGTTGAAAAAGAGTTTAAGTGCTTTTCATGGATAAATGAGAACAAAATAGCTGCTCACTGCCCACAGTAGAAAAGCTGGGCAAGGAAAGGGAGCTCGCTAGTCAGACCCTTCTCTGGATAAATAAAGGTTAATAAGAAAAAAAGAGGTGGATAAGAGAGAGTTGGCATTGCCTTAGCGGGGCCTGTCATAGTCTTTTATTCAGCCTCCTACGGGGATTTGGAGAAGGAGATGGCCCTTCTCTCCAGCTATTATTCACATCTCAGCGAGCCAACAGAGAAGAAAATGGAGGAATTTCCAATCTGCCGACCTGTTTAGGTATTCATGTATTTATATCGGTCTTCCCCATGGATTACTTTACATTGCCATGTGGCAGTGTAGTTATAGATTTAGTCTATTTTCAAATGGAAAATATACAGATGGGCCACATTTTATACTAATACTCTGCCTTTGGAGTGCCAAGGAGTTAAGTCCATTTTCCTCCCTCTCTTTTCTTTTTTTTTTTTTTTTCAGATGTCAGAAATGTGTAGGCAATGCATGAAAAATATTCTTGGCAGCTACTTTCCATTTCGTTTAGTCCATGGGGGGAGTGTGGTGAATTGTACTGCACTTCCCAATGTTATCTCCCTTCAATCCCCCTCTGGAAAAAAAAAAAAAAAGAAGTCAGGCCTATATGGCTGGAAGTTGTCAGCCTTATCTGGCAACCCTGCCTTTTGATCTCTACCTTATGGGGCTTTTCTGAATGAAGGAAAGTCATGCATAAACTCCAAGTCACACACACAGATACGCAGAGATGCCCACACATACACACACTGAAACAAGCGTGCACACACAGACACACACACTCTCTCTCTCTCTCTCTCTCTCTCACACACACACTCACTCACTCACACACACACACACAGAAAAGCCCAAATGGAGCGCACACACACACAAATGCATACATATACACACTCAGAGGCACAGACACACACATAAAAGGCAACTAACACACAGTATAGGCACACAGAAATGAACACACACCCACACAGACACACACAAACCCCCTTTCAAGACACACACACACAGACACACACACACACACATAAACACACATCACATCCATTCATCCATCTTCTGAGAAAATATCTTCAAGGCCTGTAAATAGGATATGAATCTCTTTCTGTGAAATATTGAAACTGTAATAGTTTGATTGCTATATCGGCCTGGACTTGAGAATAAGTGAGAATAAGCAATATGGCAGCACAAAAACTGTTATTATTATACTCCCTCTCTTTCTCATTGCTTTGCTAACGCATAAACAGAGACAAAGAGAGAGAAAGGAAAGGAAAGACGTAAAGGATGAATGAGAGAGAGAGAGAGAGAGAGAGAGAGATGTATAAGACATGACCTGCTTTCCCATGTCTTGCAGAAAGTAGAAGGTGATATCTCAAACACAGCTGGTCTGATTTTGACGAAACTTGGAGGAGTAATGCATCTTGTCACTGATTGGCTGGAGGACCGCCTGCGTCATTGGGTGGGGACGACATGCTCACTTGTTCCTCTCTGCACTGGATTACAGAGAAGTAATATATAGACATGCAGCTGTCTCCACCCTTGAGCCGCGTGACGCCATCTACCATTCGGCTCGTAGATTCATAACTGGGGAGAACTATAGCGCTCACTGTGTCTGACACAGAAAAGGTTAGAAAATACCAGCTCATCTGTTTTTTTGTCTTCATAGATCACATCAGTGTTGGAGTGGAGGGTTGGAGGCTCCAGGTACCTCAGGTTAAATTGAATGCTCCTCATACCTGGGATGAGTTACAGTGGATTTTGAAGATTTAATGCCCTGGTAACATTGAGTATTTGAAGTATTATTGATTATGAATTTGCTTTTATTTGAATGCAGTTGATTTGAGTGACATTTTTGCAGGATCCTTAATGTGCTCTGTGAGATTTAAGGTGATAACCCGCAAAATGTTCATCCTACTATAAAATGAGGAAAACTCTGTCCGTCTGTCTGTTTGCATCCATTTTGCTCCTCAATGGGTCGGCCAATCAATCTGAAACTGCACATGGGCATTGAGCATTGGCATAGGCAGGGACTGATGAAGCTGATTTTTCCATTTTCCCAAATTTACGCTGTTTATGTGCATTTTTGGCAAGTCTGCGCAGAGTTGTGGCGCTCGCATCCCCAGGTATGGACTATTATAAATAAATGTCTGTTTTGCAACTACTGTTGATTGATATAACACAACAGTGATTCAATATCCAGTTGATGAAAGCTGTTCTAAACACACTTATTTTTATTTTTATTGTTTTTTATTTAACATTTATTTAACCAGGCAGGTCAATTAAGAATAAATTCTTATTTACAATGACGGCCTGGCAAGAGGACAGAAGGACCTCTCGCAGGGTAAGGGGAAGGGGGACAAAAAAATAAATAAATAAATATTACTTTATTATTACTTATCATTCCGGTTTGTTTGGAATAAACAGAAAAAGAAGAACTGGGTAGTTAGCATGAGCAGCGATAGCCACCATGGCTGAACAGACAAAGAAAAAGGAAACTCAACAGAGAATCCAAGCTCCGCCCACACTGTTTGATTGACAGGTGACCTCTGGGAGGTGCAGTGCAGAAACACCACAGTGATGAGGCTGAGCAACAAAGATGGAGACTAAATAAAGAAAAAAACAAACAATAATCTTGTGATTTAAATAAAGGATATAGTAAAGAGGGAGCAGAGGAAAGGAAGACAGAGAGAGAGACACAGAGAGAGACAGAGGAGCGAGGAGAGAGCAAGCCGGCCAGGCAGCAGCAGAGACAGGCGGTCTTGATAGCATCTTAAATATACAGTATGTTCTCCTCAGCTTGAGTACTTGAGTACTTGGACATTTTGTCAATGACTTAGAAACCGGGGCTCATTCAAGCAGACCTCCCTCCTGCTGTGTGGAGCCTAAAGACAGACAGCCAGCCTCTCCTGCTGGGCTGGACATAATAGCGGCCCGATCCGTCAATGCCAATATTGATCTCCACAGCGGGTCAGTAGACACAGGGTGGTTATCTGCATGGAACAAGATCACGCCATTGACACGGGCATATATTGTAAAAGCAGAGAGGAAGTTCCTTTTCTGTCAGTTCGCCCCAGTCAAAGCATCAGTGAGATTATAAAAAAAATAAATTCTCTGTTTGGGAAACTGGTTCATGTCCTTAATAAAAAAGGAATGAACTGACATGTCAAGGATGTCCTTCATGCATTTATCCTGCATCAACCTATTCAAACTGTGGAAGACTCTTTGTACAAGAGTATTGTGCAAATACATATTTATATTTAACCTATACTGCCTCTCAGCCAATTTGTAAAACTGAAAATTCTCTTTGGATGAAGCAAAACTACTACTACTGCTACTACCATTACTACTACAACTACTACTTCTACTACTACTACTACTACATCTATGACTACTACTACTACTTCCACTACTAGTACTACTTCTTCTACTACTAATTCTATGACTACTACTACTACTGCCACTACTACTACTACTTCTTCTACTACTACATATATGACTACTACTACTACTGCCACTACTAGTACTACTTCTTCTACTACTAATTCTATGACTACTACTACTACTGCCACTACTACTACTACTACTTCATCTACTACTACTTCTATGACTACTACTACTGCCACTACTAGTACTACTTCTTCTACTACTACTGCTACTACTTCTATGACTACTACTACTACTGCCACTACTACTACTACTTCTTCTACTACTACTGCTACTACTTCTATGACTACTACTACTACTGCTACTACTTCTATGACTACTACTACTACTGCCACTACTACTACTACTTCTTCTACTACTACTGCTACTACTTCTATGACTACTACTACTACTGCTACTACTTCTATGACTACTACTACTACTGCCACTACTACTACTTCTTCTACTACTACTGGCACTACTCCTACTACTTCTTCTACTACTACTGGCACTACTTCTATGACTACTACTACTACTGCTACTACTTCTATGACTACTACTACTACTGCCACTACTACTACTTCTTCTACTACTACTACTACTGCTACTATTCTACTACTACTACTAATAACAACAAGTTATTAGTAGTTTTAAGTTTTGATTTGAAAGACATTGTGTGAATAACATTTTATGGAGAAGCTCTTCACGCTGAGTCGTGTCAGCGGTGGTGCAGACAGATTCAACACGTCACACGACACACTGGACGTCTGTTTTGTCCTTTTTGTTATCATGTCATGATGTCAGCAATGTCGACTTTTACATTTTCGTCTCCGTCTACCACTACTACTTCTATGACTACTACTACTACTGCTACTACTTCTATGACTACTACTACTACTGCCACTACTACTACTACTTCTTCTACTACTACTGCCACTACTACTACTACTACTTCATCTACTACTACTTCTATGACTACTACTACTGCCACTACTAGTACTACTTCTTCTACTACTACTGCTACTACTTCTATGACTACTACTACTACTGCCACTACTACTACTACTTCTTCTACTACTACTGCTACTACTTCTATGACTACTACTACTACTGCTACTACTTCTATGACTACTACTACTACTGCCACTACTACTACTACTTCTTCTACTACTACTGCTACTACTTCTATGACTACTACTACTACTGCTACTACTTCTATGACTACTACTACTACTGCCACTACTACTACTTCTTCTACTACTACTGGCACTACTCCTACTACTTCTTCTACTACTACTGGCACTACTTCTATGACTACTACTACTACTGCTACTACTTCTATGACTACTACTACTACTGCCACTACTACTACTTCTTCTACTACTACTACTACTGCTACTATTCTACTACTACTACTACTAATAACAACAAGTTATTAGTAGTTTTAAGTTTTGATTTGAAAGACATTGTGTGAATAACATTTTATGGAGAAGCTCTTCACGCTGAGTCGTGTCAGCGGTGGTGCAGACAGATTCAACACGTCACACGACACACTGGACGTCTGTTTTGTCCTTTTTGTTATCATGTCATGATGTCAGCAATGTCGACTTTTACATTTTCGTCTCCGCTGCCAACAGACTGTGAAATGTTAAGAATGAATAGCTTTGTAATGTTCGCAGGGGCGCGGAGACCGGCAGCATCACTAGCGTGTTAGCGGCACCACGCGAGTGCCCAGATTGCCCCGGTGTACCTCCACAGCCCCGGGGCTAATCCTAATGTTTAATATTCCATGGGGCTCTCTGCGCTACCATTGTAAAACTACATGAGTTATTCATCACCCCTGCAAAACAATTGCTGTAGCTGCCACTGCAGGGCCTCTCCTGGGCTACTAATTAATGTCATGGAGTTGGGAACAAGAGCGAGGCGGCCATGGCGGACGGCCGTGACTTTAACTGTCAAGAAAGAGCCATCAAAGAGAGCAGTTCTTAAGGGTTGTCAATTCCCTTTCAATAAATCAGCATTTAAATGAAGTGTGTGAGACTTCAGGAAAGCCCTGGGTTGCTCATAAAAGCCGGAGCTGTCAAAACTACTACTTGGCCTTTTTTTTTTTCGTCAGATCTCATCTCACCTTTCTCTTTCTCACGCTCTTCTGCTTGTGTGGTGTGAGGATCTACCTGCCGTCCTCGTATTACCTTCATGGAGCTATGCTTGTGTGTGTGTGTGTGTGTGTGTGTGGATGAGAGAGAGATAGAGTGAGAGACTGTGCACATAGGTGTCCTGGGCATTTCATCTCTCTCTCTCCAGTCTCTTTCACTCCCCACTGCATACTATCTAATAGCGTAGAAATGTTTTAAGGTGTGGTCACACCAAGCATGTTTGGAGCGGTTTCTTTGAACTCCAGATAGTTTCTCCAAAACACAAGGGATTATGGGTAGAAGGAGACTGGACTGATGTCTCCTTGAAGTCTGGACTGATGCTCATATTCAGCTATTTCTTCATGTGTTCTTTACTAGTATGAACACCACAGAAGAAGAGTGCAGACAAGTCCGTCATGCTGAGCTGAAGTTACAGGAATCCTTGTAACTTTTTCCATTGTTTTGGGGATTTGTGCTAGTGGTGCTATGAAGAAAACCAAAATACAAGCTGTTTTGATTTCAAGTTGCAAGTTTGTCTTTATTGCATTGTAATTGTTGTAAGTTGTCATTATGTAATGCCTGTTTCCTCTGCCTCCTTGTTTTTAAGGCTAATGGATCAACAATGGAAAGGCGTACTTTTTTTTGTTTTATCCTTGGTAATTCTGAGGTGCAGGTGGGTTTTTCAAACATGTTTTGAAAATTGTCCAACAAACTAAACTAAATGAAACACGCTGGTTGAACAATCTGCCCATTAAGGGTAAAACTAGAGCTGTTTGTCCTCTGGGAGACCAACAGCACTTCAAAGAAACACTGGCCTTCCTCCTCCCTCTGCTCTTGTTCTCCTGCTCCTCTTTTCATTCTCTGTCTCTGTCTACTCTCTCTAGTCTTTTTATCGTCTCTCACTGTTTGTCTCTCATTGTATGCCCTCTCGCTCTTTTTCCTACCTCCTCTCTCTCTCTCTCTCTCTCTCTCTCTCTTTCTGTTTTAAACCCTCTCTTGCTCTTTTTCTAACCTATCTCCCCTTGTGGTTTACCCTTTTCCAATTGCTCTTTTCACCCTCTATCTCTCTCATTCGTCCCTCTTTCTTTTCCTCAATTGATCAGTTGGATGAAAGATTTTCTGTCCAAAAAAAAGGGGGGCACCAGGCAGAGGTGTGACCAAGTCAACTTTGCTTGAGTCCCAAGTCAGAGTCAAGTCTTGAGGTACAAGTCTCAAGTCAAGTCCCAAGTCTAAATGTAGATTACAAATCAAGTCAATGTCATTAATGTCAAGTCTCAAGTCTAAATGTAGAACAGCAAGTCAAGTCAGAACAAATCAAGAGTCCAGTATCAATTGAATATCTTAAAGAAAACTAAATATCTAGGACTTTTCAATGCAATATGGTTTTAATAGGATAAAAACTTGGTAAGAGCATCATGAGTTTGATTTCTATAATCAGTTCCAACTTCAATACATTCAGTCATTCCATACAAATTCAGAAAACAGAATTTAAATTCAGTCGTCTGCTGGAACAAATCTCATCACTTTCAATCTAAGTCATTTACACAAACACAAGATCTCAAGTCAAGACTTTAGAAACCTTTTTAAAGTCATCAAAGTACAAGCCAGTAACTCTGGTTCCCGTGGGTTAGAGGGACTGTCCCGTAACCGGAAGCTCACAGGTTCAGTTTCCGTACCAACAAATGTGTCCAACAACAGCTGTGAGTCCTGCTGAAGTGTCTTTTACAGTGAACTCTTACCCTCATTCACTGTAAGCCGCGCTGGTTAAGAGCATCAGCTAAACGCCTAAAAATTTAAATGCTCCCTGTCAAGCTTTTAGTCTAACAAAGGCCCGTGAAATACAGTCATTACCGCGGGCCTTTCTGCTCTTCAGAGGGGAAGGACCCAGACCATTAACTGGGAAGCAACACAGCAAACAGAAAATGTGTAAGTCTGTGAAAACGAGATGCATTTTGAAGTCTGTAGAATAGTCTGTACATGTTGTACAGTCTTTAGAGAGAGCCGGACTCGTGTCCCTGGAGTTTTTTTTTTGCTGATGACTTGGATGCATTTTGCAAAATGGCAAAATGTGTACGGGTGGGCCGGTGTGTTTCTGTGTATCTGTTTGTGCGTTTAAACCTTTATTTTATCCAGAGATGGTTTACTCAGACCCACATGCTCTTTCTTCACACCCACACACTTTTACATGTTCCCAGCTGGGAGCTGCCCAGTACAACCAGTACAACCACAACTCTTCAACTGTTGGCCACTGAGCAGCTGCTTGCTGCAAGTGGAGGTTAAAGGGCAATGATTGCTCATTTCCTGCATTCCCTTACTGTTTTACATCACTGTAGAGTAAGAGGATCGTTTTCCAGCTTTTATCAAGATGTTTGCTATTTTTTCCTTGTCTTAGCATTTGTTTCAAAATATTTACTATTTACTTAAAACAACAGTCTAAATCAGTGGTTCTCCCCTAAACTGACACAAATTAGACCACGGACCCCCATTTGATAAGATTTTTGTTTTTAGGTGTTTTATTACAGAAAGTGTATGAAACCCATGACCAAAATAGTCATACATTCTGCCATTGTGTTACTTATGGATGGAATTATAGTGAAAATAAATTATTCCCCTTTTTGCTGGGGACCCCCTGGAACCCCCTCAAGGGTCCCCTGGGGGTCCCCAGACCCCACTTTGAGAACCACTGGTCTAAATATTAGAAGGTACTCCTCGGAAAAAGAAGAGAGCGCCGAGTTTAAGCCATAATTGTGTGAAATCAAGCTTTTGTCAGCCTCTCGCTCACAGTGATGGATTACCTACACCGACTGAATTAGAAGTCTCCAGTTGTTAGCTCTGTGGATGGTATTGGCTTTCCAGTCAAGATGGCGCCGACTGATGGTGACACACTACGAGCCTCTCTCTCCTTAGGATCTCTTATTTATTGTTGTTTTTTGTTTTTTTCAATTATTCTTATTTATATATAGTTTTTAAGGGCTGAGATAGAGCCAGGGTAGATGCATTTCATTGCATTTGAATGTACATTGTACTTTTTAAATGTGTATGACAATAAACTTGAACTTGAACTTGGATGGTATTGTATCCCTCTGTTCACCACTTTATGAGTCACGTGGCCCGCAGGGAGTTAGACTGCAGACTCTCAAGCGACTGAGACCCGAGTTCGACTCCCAGCAGAGACGCTTCCAACAAGATTCAACGCCGCGGGGCGGTTAGACTCTAAGTCTTCTTTTCCATGCCGTTTGAAATTAAATGGGAGTGAATGAGCCTGAGAGGTTTGGCAAAACTGATTTAAAAATATCTTTCGGTCCTTTTTTTGTGGGCAATTAGAGTATCAGCTCACCTATCAGCCTAATTACCATGATATAGAGCGGCAGTCATTGTACTCCTCCATACTTTAATCCTCCATCTATCCTGCATTAGAACCCCAGACAATTCTTCCTTGAGCATTAAGCAGCAGAACCAAAGGAATATATATTTAAAGCAACATTCAAATGTTACCAGACCGTTTTTTTCTAACTTCCGTCTGTTTCTGTGTTTTATCTCTACATCGTTTGCGATTATTTATTGTGTCGCACGCCTTGCCGCAAGCTAATTTTCCCCATCAGGGACAGTAAAATCTTGCAATTGAGTGTTATTAGTCCCCCCCCCCCCCCCCCCGAACTCAGCACTCCTCAAGTTAGCGGACTCTGCTTCAAATGTAATTAGTGTCTTCGGCTCTAACTCCATTTCACACTTCCGAAATGCGCTGCTCGCCTATTGTCCCTTTCTCATTATTCCTTTCATTTTGTTAAATGAATTGTATGTGAAGTGTGAAAATAGCCTGTCGAGTGTCTCTGGGCCTCTCCCTCTCCATCTCCATCTCTCTGTCTATTTTCTCCCCATCTCCCTCTCTCTCTCTGTTGACCTTTCGGTAAAGGGTGCTGGAGGTACTGAAATTTAATTGTCCCCAATGAGAGCCAGTAACTCCAATCTCATCAACAGCATGGGAATTAATACAGCGACCGGCCAATTGTGCATTCTGTGTGCTGGTGGAGAACGGGCTGTTGAGCTGCAGCATGGGATTAATCCATGAGAGAAGATGCTGCCGTTTCTGAATGAGGAAAACCGCTTTGAGGACTTGATCCTGGTTGATATTCAGCTTCTTCATCTCTTTCTGTTAGTCGCTCTTTTTCTTCACCTCATTCTTCCCCGTGTGCCCTCTTCTCTTCATATTCCTTATTCTCATTTTCCTTTAACCGCTTTCTCCTTTTTCACCATCGTCTTCTACTTTATTTGCTTCTTGCTTTCTTCCTCAACATAATTTATTTATCGGCTGATTTATTAATATGGTGCTTTTCAAGACAAAGTTGCAAAGCGCTTCACAACCGAGATAAATAGAAGAATAAACAGATGACAGAGATCAATAAAACAAGAGGAACAATGAGAGATAGTCTCAGCCATAGGGATAAAAACAAATGGAATAAATGAATAACAGACCAGGCAACGAGGTTGAATTAAAGGCAAAGATTATCGAGAGGCCCAGTGATAAAGGGAAGTTTCAAGAAGTGATTTAAAAGTTGATACTGAGTGTCAAAAAGTTCAGACGGATAACTAGCGGCCAGACCGTGCAAAGCCTGATCATAATACCATAAAATCCTTAAACAAACAGTGAGGATACGCTAAAATGCGGGAGATATGCTCCCGTCTCCTAGTTTTACTTAAAAGCAATCATTATCATCATCATCCTCTCCTTCTCCCTGTTCGCCTTCTCTTTCTTTATGTCCCTCACTTTCCACCAGAAAAAGCTTATCAATGCTGCTCGGAGGAAGGCAGGCTGCAATCAACGGGAAAATTGCCGCTCTTTTTCCCGTCACTATCGCCGACTATCCACCAGCAAAGCCAGGGATGTTTATCTATTGAAACTCTCCAAATGCATTATGACCGAGTCGCTATCTGCAGGGGAAAAATGGCCACATGATGATGATGTGGCTCGGCCTTTTTATAGACAAGAAAGGGCCGGTAATTGTGCAGGTTTACAAGGCAAAAAGGGCTGGACTCGAAAACCGAGGGATTGCATTTCAAAAGCCTATATTTCCATTTTGGAGAAAAAAACAACAACTTTGCTCCCTGAATTCATCAGTCAATGTCTGAAAAACAGATGATTCTATCTATTCTAAAACTCTTTTGTAAGAAAGGCCTTAAGATGGCTCACAATGACCTATAATATGCTTTACTTTCATTCCAGCAATTGCATGGTAAGAGCAGGTGTCCATACTGTACTTTCAAATGACTGATCATTCTGTCATTCATATCATTTTGGATTGAAACTTCTCAGTTATCTTCATAAAGGACTCTTTTCTGTAGGTAGGATTTAAGGTTAAGGTTTGTGTTGTCTTTAGTTTTAGCTTAGGGGAGAGTAGAGCATGTTGTCACACTTTTTACTCATTGGTGTATTTCTCAGTAGTGCCTTACTACTGAGATATGAGATATAAGTATATATATATTTCTAGCTAGATTAAGGTCTTCTCTAAAAAATGCATTTTTACATTATTGAATAATTTACTGGAAGAAAAAGTTTTACTGATGAAATACCACTTGGCAAGGTCCCTTCCCTGAGCACATAACTTCACTAAACCATTCAAATGTATGACCAGGTTATAGCTGACCCTTGCTTCTATGTGTCACAATGTATAATTATTTTGATTCCTTTATAAAGAAAAAAATGAGAAGAAAAACACTAGATTTTCATTATTTTTACTTTCAGGTATACAAATTGCTTGATTGGATGTTTGAGTTGAGTGTTTTGACTTAGACTGTTTTATTCAAAATAGGTAACCTCTTATTAAGAAAGTAAACATTTTTGTAATTGGACTTTTGGCTCTAAAATATTTCGTTTCAGAAATAAAACCACTGAGACAACTTACCCACGTGACAACTTGCCCCGCTCTCCCCTGCTTGCACAGTGATTAAAGAGAGCTTCTGAAAACATCTCACCTCAAAACAAACCAAAAATCAAGACAATCAAGACAAGCAAAGACAGCAAAATACAACATGGTGTAAATGGCAAGTTTTTATTATTATTCCTGGTTCATTCCGATTCATTATCTGTTTCAATTCGACTTCATGCTGATAAGACGGGTGTATGTTTATATAAGAATCTTGCCTAGTGCAGTTTTAAGCGAGTTAACACAACGCCACACTCTACACACTAAAGAGTCTGTATTTTGTCAGCTATACAGTTACATCGCTGTCATACAAAACACTCTGCCTCTGTGTGTTTGTCAGACAAATCAACACACTGAACCCTCTGGCGTTCTCTGCACATACACATCCACATGTATTATGTATGGCTCTATATCACAAACCTACAGCAGCTGCTGATGCAGCAGTGAAATAAGCAAAGAACAACTGGATGTATAGCACATATCACAGAACTGCCACTCTGACACAAACTGCAGCACGGCATGATGGGAGAGAGAAGACTGCTGCAAGGCATGATGGGAGAGAGAAGACGGACAGAGACATTGTGAAAAACTTTGGTAATGATTAACTCTTAGTCGTTCTAATTAGTAGCCAAATCATTTCTCTGTATTGTTTCAGCACGATTGTTGATTGTTGTGTGGTGTAATGAATTGTACATTGCATTTTTTTTTACAAGCAGGCCAATAAAGCATCTTGGAATAGAGAGAGAGAGAGAGAGAGAGAGAGAGAGAGAGAGAGAGAGAGAGAGGAGAGAGAGAGAGAGAGAGAGAGTGACAGAAAGACAGAGACACACAGAGAGAGACATCGAGATGGAGAGTGGGAGAAAGAAAGAGAGAGTGACAGAAAGACAGAGACACAGAGAGAGAGAGAGACATCGAGATGGAGAGAGAGAAAGAGAGAGAGTGACAGAAAGACAGAGACACACAGAGAGAGAGAGAGAGACATCAAAATGGAGTGGAATAAAGAGAGAGAGAGAGAGACATCGAGATCAAGAGAGGGAGAGACAGATAGAGACATTGAGATTGAGAGAGGGAGAGACAGAAAGAGAGAGAGAGAAAGAGAGAGAGAGAGAGAGAGAGAAGGTGGCCAGCAAGAAAACCAGAACAAATGCTGAATAAATAAGTAAACTAGAGAACAAACACAAAGAGTGAGAGAGAAACAGAGAGAGAGAGACAAATACCCCATGAGCTGCATAAAAAAAA
This sequence comes from Centroberyx affinis, assembly GCF_046629955.1. Taxonomy (NCBI): domain Eukaryota; kingdom Metazoa; phylum Chordata; class Actinopteri; order Beryciformes; family Berycidae; genus Centroberyx; species Centroberyx affinis. Next base: position 94,091 of record NW_027280260.1, read on the forward strand.
AAATACACAAAATATAATGGTGATAATTTGCCTCTGTGACAAGTTGAACAGCCTCACTCAGAGGTTAATAGAAAATGACACCATTTTAAGCCTGGCTGAAAACTCCCCAGCTGCCAGCTGCCAGCGCTCCGGCCCCCCTCACCCCGTCCCATAAACCAACACAACAACAAGCTCCACAGCTCTTTATATGACAGGCTGCATTTAGCTCAGCCCAGCACTGTGTGTGTGTGTGTGAGAGTGAGTGAGTGAGTGAGTGAGTGAGTGAGTGAGTGAGTGAGTGAGAGAGTGAGAGAGAGAGGAGGTAAATGCGTGTGTATATGCATGTCTGTATGAGAGATTGTGATTGTGTGTGAGAGAGAAAGTACGTGTGTGTGTGTGTGTGCGTGTGTGTGTGTGTGAGAGAGAGAGAGAGTGTCAATGAGAAAGAGTGTGTTTTGTGTGTGAGAGCGAAAGTGAATGTATGTGTATGTAAGAGGAAGAGAACAAATAAGATGGAGGGAAAGTACTCAGGAGAGAGAGAGAGAGATAAGAGTGTGTGTGTGTGTGAGAGAGAGAGAGAGAAAGTGTGTGTGTGTGTGTGTGTGTGTGTGTGTGTGTGTGTGTGTGTGTGTGTGAGAGAGAGAGAGAGAGAGAGAGAGAGAGAGAGAGAGAGAGAGAGAGAGAGAGAGAGAGAGAGAGAGAGGGAGAGAGAGAGAGTCAATGAGAAAGAGTGTGTTTTGTATGTGAGAGCGAAAGTGAATGTATGTGTATGTAAGAGGAAGAGAACAAATAAGATGGAGGGAACAGAGAGAGAGAGAGAGAGAGAGAGAGAGAGAGAGAGAGAGAGAGAGAGGAGAGAGAGAGAGAGAGAGAGAGAGAGAGAGAGAGAAGAGGAGAAGAGTGTGTATGTGTGCATGCGTGTGTGTGTGTGAGAGAGAGAGAAAGAGAGAGAGTCGGTGTCCCCGTTGTAAAATATGGCCGGCACTCCTCCTCTCTCACATTACAAGGGGAAGTAAACAGCTCAGGAGCTATGAGGTCGTCTCCAGTCCTGACACTTTATATCACCAACCGCTTCAAAGCCTCCACCTTTTACCAGAGTGAGGCTCATCAAGTGAAGGTGAGGTAATGGCTGAAGGTCTCGACTCACTACTAGAGTCAGGAGTTGGATTTGAACCTGGTCTAAAACTGTCTGCACTCAGGTTTCCTTAACCCTCTAGACCCCAGTAGAAGTCTAGAATGTTGCTGCAATTCACTGGGAATTCTCACTTAAATCAGCATTTTTCTTGCTCATTCCAAACAAACAGCTATATCTCAAAAATAAAAAAAATTGACAATCACAATTTTTTCCATTTAACAAAACGCAACTTTCCCTTTAATTTGGTACCAAATACATGGCAAGGCGATTCAGGGCGTCTCCTTACTTCAGTGTCAACATTCACAGTATGACAACAAAACAGATCCTTCCTATCTTGGCTAACGATAAGCTTTCAAAATACATACAAAACCTCCAGCGCTCCAACCCACACAGTAATAAGTTCAGACAGTAATAGTCGACAAACTTATATGGATAAAAGTCGCCGCACTCCGCTCAGTCCTCCTACCGACTCTTCGGCGCACTGCCTCCCGGAAAACAGCGTCCGTCTCCAGCAGTGAGAGCCAGGTAGGTCCCGCTGGTTAGTGAAGCTGATCTTGTGTCTTGTTTTATCGAGCGAGAACAAGCGATTTCAAATCAAAAGACTTCAACTCACAATGTCTTCGTAACTTTCCACTACACACGGCGGGTCAGGTTCTGTCTCACAGCACAATCTGACAGCTTCCAGAAGGTTTTAACAGCGTGACACTTAGCCGGTGAAGCCATTTTTAGATTTACCGGTCCGGTTCATCGATGACAACTTGAAGTATATATAAAACAAAGCTGATAACTTGATTTTCAGTTTTTGGTACATTTTATACAATTTAAAAATGACGGGTGCTCTTGGTCGCTATAGTGAAATACAGAACGGGAGCCAGGTTAAAGTGATATTCCACTTCGTTATATGCAGCTGGACGAGTTTGTAGCGTTTGGATTTTTTTACTTGCCATTTATTTGAATGAGGCCACAAAAAAAAGACTGAAAACTGACATTTAAGACGTTTGTGAAAATATTCAACAACAGATCCCACTTTTAAGACAACAAAGCATCCTGGGTCCATCATCATTTTGCATTTCTCTTCTTAGTTTAAACAAAAATTTGTATTTAAAAATAAAAGTAGATCTGGTCTCCCAAACAGGAACTATCTCTTCTAAATGGTATCCCTCCTCTATGTTCTCTTCTATCAATAAAAATGCTATTTGGTGATATTATGTTCTAAAACGTTCGACCCACAGTCAATTGAAAATCACAGTGTTGGAAGATTTTGGCTAGTTTGGCAACTAGCCGGCTGGCTATTGTCTGACAGACGATGGGACACCTCATTATCTATGGACACTGTCGACCAATCAGAGCATTCATTAAAACCTGGGTGTAGGTGACATCATTTACACCAGGAAGTAGACTGTAATTCTAAATCTGTTTGAATCTGTTGACAACCAGAGAATTAAGGTAACTTTGGGAAATGCAATTCTCACTGCACAGCGACTCATGCACTGGTCCTTGTTATTGCAGGATTTTTGTATAGAAATTCATTATAAGAGTGGATAAGATAATGTCATGGCCGATGCTTTATCTCGTTTGTACAATCTCTGAGTATCAAACATTTCTTTAGGGGTGGGATGTTTGATATTCAGGAGGGGAGGTGTTATGACCCTTGGTCATATGTGTGGTTTCCCTGTACTGTTGTGTTCCTCTGCTCTGTTCTCGCTTTGAGTGGCGGGTAGACTAGAAAAGCACTAAATAAATGCAGTCCATTTGGTTCCTGCTGAGTACACCAGAGTATAAAGCTGCCGCCACCTGTCCAGAGATGTTTCCCTTCTTTGCCAGCTTCCAACCTGCCACCACTTTAGTTCTGTGTCTGTGTTCTGTCTGTTGGTTTATTGGTCTGTAACAGCCCTGGGAGTTGTAGGGGTGGGTGGCCTTTTGTTTGAAATCCTTTTTCTCCTGTTTTTCCTTGGTTAGGAGTAAGATTAGGATGCTTGTGTTAGTTTTCTTTTTGTTTATCACTTTGTCCATGTATGTACCCACCCTGAAGCCTGTTCTCATGATAACAATAAACAGTTTGGGGCTTAAACCTTTTGTTTGCTGGTTGTGTTTGGGAGCAGGGAAGGAGGGGAACCATGTGAAATGCAAATGTGTCTCCTAAACAGCAGCTGGTGAGAAAGCAGAACTCACCAACGATGGCTGAACCTCTCCAACCTTCACCCCCACCACACACTAAAAATAATAATAATAATAATAATAATAATAATTAGAGAAGACATTTAGGTTTGAAGAGGATGCACTTTACTGTCGTCACATTACATGATTTCTGGTCCTCCAAACTTTCAAAAACAATTATCTCTTGCTGCCAAAGTTTCCTAGTGCAGCTTTAAAGCTTTTTGGATAAGAGCATCCTCCAAATTGCATGTGTTCTATTGTACTTTACGGTTAGAGAAATATCCTGGTTTTCAATGGTGTTCACTTATGATGTAGGTTTGAATGATTGTCACGTCATCCACATATGAGTTTGCATCTTGCACTCGGTCCATGCTGTGTGTGAATCCAGTTTTTTCTTTCAGTCTAGAATTGACATCTCCAACTTCAAATTCAGAGACAATCCTATGGCTTTGCCAAATTGCCTGCTTAAAACAGTGTTCAACAAACATGAATAAACAACATCTTATGACAGTGGGCTTTTGTGGTGTGTGTGTGTGTGTGTGTGTGAGATTCAGGGGGGGTGGTGATGGTGGTGGTGGTGGGGCTTTCAAATAACACCACTCTCTTGTCAAAAAGCGTGGGTGATTTCACATTAAACAAATAAAATTAAAAGGTGCTATGTGCAGCAATTTAACATTAATAAATAATTCCCACAGTAATTTTGAGGCATCGGTATAATTACTGTAAACAAACAAGGCCGTCGCTGAGAAGATTGGCAGCTTCTACTGGCCTCTGCACTGCAATTTAGCAAGAAATTTCATGGGAAATCTGCTGGATTGTTTTACAGCACAAAAAAAGAACTGTTTGTACTTTGTGAGTAATACACAACTCTATTCCAGTTCAACTACTCTAACTGCTGTTTCACCTTCACATTAGCTTACTGTGCCTCGACGGAAAACATTTTGACTGTGATCGAGGGCTGTCATTGGCTCTTATCCTTCTTCTTGCTCTTCAAAACATAGGGAAGGGGAGGGGGGGCAAGCAGCAACATCCTCTTTATTACAGGAAGCAATGGATTTACAGAAACATGGTCTTCATTTTGAGAAAACACAAAATGCTACACAAGCACCTTTAACAACTAAATACCATCCACTTCTATCCCAACCTCTACCAGGGTTTATGTTAAATCTCCCTACCTGTTTCACACAAAAGGGGCGGAGAAAGCAAACACATGACCAATCAGAATCGAGTAAAGAAGCCGTTTCTGTAGCCTGCTAGCAGACATGCTAACACATCTAACTCCTGTGAACAGCTTCTGTAAAGGCTTCATCTCTGTAATGTGATGTTAGCACAAACCTGAGGCATGACAGAGTCTGAAACTGACATCTGCATCTTAATAACAAACTCAACTAGACTGTTGATACAACGGCACAAAACAAAAATGGTGCTAGTGGTGACGTAGTCTCTTTTTAAAGGTCCCATATTGAGGAAAACAGGATTTCCCTTCCTCTTTGATGATAAAGGAATTGGATGTGCTATCTAAACATGGTGAAAGTATCAAAACGCACGGTCCCCAACTAAATTGTTTGGACTTCCGTAACTTTGTGGCATCACAAAGGTTCGCTCATTATCATTTTTGTAAGAAATAATAGACTAACAAAGTGTTTTTTTCAAAGCGCTTGAGCGGTTGTCATTGCTTATTTACTGGAGAGTTTTCCCTACCTGTAGCCGCCGGGCTGCGGTGTCTCACGTTTCACTCTTGAAACGGTTAGCCAATCAGAACAGAGGGGTCGTTAATATTAATGAGCCTTAAAGACACAGCGACAGAAACAGCCTGTTCTTGGTAAGGCTCAGAGAGATGCTGGAAAATGAAGGTGTAAAAATGGATTGAGAGTGTTTTTGGTACATGACACCACACACACAGCTTTGAATGGACCTCAAGACAGAAAATAAAACACTGGAAAGCAGGGGGCATCCTGGTAATTTGGTGGTCTAAGGCGTGTAACCATGTACCATGTAAACACATGTAAACACAACGTTCTGGGTAAGAATCTGGCCCAGAACCTTTCCTTTCCTCTCTCTCCCAATCTTTCCTGTCTCTCTCCACTTATTACTGTCTAATGAAGGTGACAATAGCCCAAAAATAATCAGTCAACCGGGAAGCAGTGACTGCGAGAAAAACGGGAAGGCATTTCCCAGAGCTGAAGCGAGATTTGGGGAAAATGGCTGCTTTTGGGTAGTGAGACTCCCTCTAACCCAACCCACCTCCACCAGAAGTGACGGGGGCTTATCACGCTGCCTGCTGGGAGCGGGGGGGGGCAGTGCCACTTGACCCCCGGCAGCGTTGCAGTTCGGCAGCATGATGTGGAGCTGCAGCACCCTCCTCCTGCGGGCTTTAGCTCCATCTCCCAGGAGCAGCGATCCGTATCACACAGTCACACCAGTTCAGCTCACTCCACTTTATCTAAGTACAGGCTTCCACGGGAACACCGGGCGGAGAGAACGGAGGGCGCCTCTGTCTTTCATCCCTGCCTCTTTCTGATTAATCTCTCCTCCGCAGCGGGTTGCAGACTGTCTCTTATCGTTTGTCTCCTGTTAAAGTGCTCTAAGACACTGAACGCCTACCTGCCAGCGTAATGCCATAATGTAAATATCAACTAATTGCTGTAAAGGGCTTTTCATAAGTTGTTCATCCCATGTTCATCCTATTGGGTGTCTTCCCTGGACCTGGGTGAAATAGTATTTCCTTAAATTCCTTTGCATTTGTATCAGCCTGCTTGTAATACCAGATTAGTGGAATTTGCCACATAGGATAACACAGTGACTTTCAGAAATGTCTATTTGAAAGTCTACTTAGTGGATATATTCTTAGTGGATATATTTTGTGATTGACACCTTATTTAAAGTGCCTGAATTTCCCTGATATGGTAAACCTCCACTGTATGATGCTCCAAGTATTGCGCTTCTCTCCCCACTTTTGTGTTTCAGATTCAGATTCAGATTCAGATTTGATTTACTCTAGACCACACATCGTGGTATGGAGTACAAACATAAAACAAAACAGCAGTATGGTAAACAACCAGAATAGATCTTTAGCACAAATTAAATCATATAAAGAGAGAGAACATTACTCAAAAATGCACCCAGTTTACATACTATCCATACCTGATCCTTTTGGCAGGTACTTCTTTCTATTCTCAACAATTCTTGTGTTTTTACATTCAAACAAAATGTGATATTCATCCCCCAGACAGTTGTCATTACATAAATTACAAAACATTTTATTCCTTTCCAGACCTTTGTATCTTCCTGTTATTTTGGGAATTCTACTATTAGAAACTTGGAAATTACAGATAGCCTGGCCATGCTAGTTCCATTTCTGTTTTCTGGATTGGAGTACTTGCCCATCTCTTCTTTTTCTCCTCCTCCTCCTCCTCCTCCTGCCTCCCTCCTCTCTATTCCAGGTTCTCTGTCCCGCTTGTGACTCCCAGAACATAAATGCTAACTTATGACTTATAACTGGTAAGCAGAGGGAAATAAGACCCGTTTCATCTACTATGGCTCTACTGCAACTCCTTCTGTCTTTGCTGGGCAAACACACGCTTCCTCATACGATCACAGGCATCAAGGACAAACTGGTTTCTCCAGTGGATGCAGCTGGCTGAGGTATTAGATGGTATTTGATCCAGAAGTATTGACCATGCTGTGCTTTTGCCCTGTCCTCCGCTAGGGAACCAAAAGTTTTTCATTCCTCTCTTTCTGATTTCATCATGGAGGACTATGGATCGGTCTCCATCTGTTCCTTTGTCCATCTCTCCATCATGTGCGATATCTCAGACACCATGGATTAGAAATAAGTGGGGGTGGAGGGAATTGGGGGAATGATGCATCTCACATTTTTAAAACTACACTGAGTGGCCGAAAGGGAGGAGTTACATCGTTTGTTCATTCGTCCATTCATCTGTCACACTCGATATCTCAGACCACTGATCTGATTTTGACAAAACTTGGGGGAATGATAAATCTCACCACTGTTTTACAGCATTTTCAAAATCACACTGATTGGCCCAAGGGCTGCGCTGCAATGTCAAAATAAGGTGACATAGTTGTCACTGATTGGGGCCAGAGAGGGATTGCAGCATTAATGAGGAAGCATGTTTTTCCTCAGACTTTGAATTCATTGGTCCATAAATGAATCTGGACTGGGCAGCTCCCATGTGTGGATGTGTGTGACCTGTACGAATGTGAAGCAGTGTGTTGCTGGAAATTGAGCATGCATGCTCCGTCAACCTCCGCTGGATAAATAAAGGTTGAAAAAAAAAATTCTAACTTCCGGCTCCTTCCTCCCTGCAGGCCCGCGGTGCTGCGGAGGATCGCTAGCCGGCGGGCGGGCAGGCGGGCGGACTAGCTCCGGTCTGATTCATTGAAGTGGAAAGACCCGGATGGGAGGGCAGCTAATACATCACTCCCCGCTTTTACTCATTACCGCGGCAACTCTGGACCACGATGCACATGAGGTGCAGCCACTTTAATCTGTCTTAATCTAAGAGCCGCTGGGCGTCTCTGGAGCTGCAACGACCCCATTTACTGTGATGGGAAACTCCACATGCAGCTGTAGATCTCTGGAGAAAGAGACACACACACACACACACACACTCAGACACCATACACACAAGTATGCATGCACATAGATACACACACGCACACACATTAATACCCACACACCATCAAAGACACAAGAAGAAGAGAGAG
>NW_027280261.1:5000-17500 GCF_046629955.1 Centroberyx affinis
AGGCTTTTATTCAAAGGGAAGATGTTTTTTTTCGCATCAGCATTGACTTAAAATGACGTTAGATTCAGGCGGATACGTCGGTCTCTAGTGATCGGTTAGGGAAAATCGAATCCCCCCCCCCCACGGAAATCTGTTAGAGTGGAGGCAATGAAGACTGAAGATGGAGACGGAGTGGAACGAGTCGACAGTTCTGTCTGATATCAATAAAAACAGGATCATCAGTCTGTGTGTTCAGGTCTAAATCTCCTGTTTGTCTCAATCTGTCTCTTCAGTGATGTTCAGGGCGTTTTGGGGCGTAAACCACGTCCTGTGGGCGTGTCTTGTGGGCGGGGCCAGCGGGGAGCTGGGCGTGTCTGTCAAGGTGAGGCGAGCGGCCGCAGAACAGGAAGTCAAACAACAACTACAACAGAGGAGAGAAGAAGAACCCAGAAGAGCCAAGCTAAACGTTCAGAAACATCAGCGTCAGATCGGCTGCGTGAATCCATCACATTCCAAAGTAACATGAAATAATTTTTTCTACTGTAAGATACTTTGTTGTATTAAAAGAAAAACTCACCAATCCAGTCAAGAATACAACTTCCTGAAGTCAGCAGTGTCAAGACGAACTGGACATGATGCAGAAGTTGTATTTTCCCAACATGTAGTCTCTCCACTGCCACTGGAACATTAAAACTCGAGGGGAATTATCACTAGCTACCTAGCCTAGCTTGCTAGCTAGTGTGCAAACTAGCTAGCAAGCTAGCTGACTAACTTCCCTGCTAAATTCAAGCAGTCGCTGTGGTGGTTGTTCTCAATATTGCTAGCTACTTTGAAAACTGTCAGGTCTCTTCACTCATGTGTTGACAGCTAGCTTGTAGTAAGCTAGCTAACCAACTTCCCTCATTATGACAGCTAGCTAACCGACTTCCCTGCTAAATTTGTGGTTGTTGTTCCTTAGATTGCTAACTAATCTAACCTAAACTGTTAAGTCTATTTTAAATCACTTATGTGTTGAAGAAACACTAATTTTATATATAAACACAAATGTTCTGGGTAAAGTGTCCCACCCCAAGTGTTCAAAATGGCCGCCATGTGAATACAGTCGGTGGACTTCCATAACGTAACAGAACAGAACAGAACAGTCGGTGGTGAACGAGGCGTCGGGCTGGATGTTGCTTCATGGTAGACAGCTCATCAAGATGAGTGACAGGTGCTGGGTCGTGAACTTGACCAATGAGGGGGAGGAGGGCGGGGCTAACGATGCACTTCCTGTCTGAAAGAGAAAAGTTCAATATTGGAGCTTTAAAGTCTCAGGATATTTTTGGCTGCATCTGAATTTCCTTCTGCTGCAGGTCGGGGGTTCGAGTCCCACCGGGCCCACGCTGTGAGGCTGTGCGTAGAATTGTGTGTGTGTGTGTGTGTGTGTGTGTATGTGTGTATGTGTGTGTCTACTTCCTAGTAAAATCACTAATCCCTAGCCACAGGAAATAATCAAACACACTCTCTCTCTCCCTCTCTCTCTCTCTCTTTCCCTCTCTCTCTCTCTCTTTCCCTCTCTCTCTCTGAGGTAATTGACTGCTGTTTGGCTGCAGAGTAAAACTACTCTGTAGAATTGTGTGTGTGTGTGTGTGTGTGTGTGTGTGTGTGTGTGTGTGTGTGTGTATGTGTGTGTGTGTGTGTTTTGCATGCCAGTCACGTCTCATCACCACACCTCTCTCCCTCTCTCTCTCTCTCTTTCTCTCTCTCTCTCTCTCTCTCTGCCACTTTCAATTATCGTCAGGCAGTGGAGGGAGGTGTGTGTGTGTGTGTGTGTGTGTGTGTGTGTGTGTGTGTATAAACGGTAGTCGTGTCTTGCTGAGCCTGCCAGCGCTCAGATAACAGCCTGGATAATCCCTTCGCATCACACACACACACACACACACACACACACACACACACATTCACACAAATACAAACGCACACACACTTATACAGACATACGCACACACAAGAACAGACACACATTCAAATACACACACACATAAACATTAAGAATTCCACATAACACACTGATATACAAATGTTTAAACGGGCAAAACACACACACACACACACACACACACACACACACACACATACACACACACACACACACACACACACATTTAGTCCATGTGGTGTTGGGTCTAAACTGGGCTGAAACCTTCCTTAACCAGTAAATCAGTGTAGTTTTGTCTTTTTTCCTTCTATTTTCCAGGTTCCAAGTTCTATTTTCCAGGTTCCAAGTTCTATTTTTCAGGTTCCGATTCTGTTTACAAGAATATGAATGTGATTTGCAAGAAGCACCAACCTGTGCTAACAGAGGTTTACTAGCTGTACTACGTTTTGTTCCATGAAATAAAAAGCATCAGCTAACACCAGCTTTGTGATTTTTCGTCCTTCAAATACTTTTTATATTGATTGTTGCTAGCAGAATGCTAATCGTTTGGGACAGGACTTCAACAGTCAGCTAGCTAGCTATCTGGCGGTTTGATGTGATAAACTAAATATATATGAACAATAACAACTATAACTTTATAATAACTTTCCAATGCAACACTATGAAAATCTTAATAATTTGAACAACACAGTCAGCAGATCGATCTCTGGCAGCGAAAAACGAGTGGAAACGACAAAAACAGTGGAAACAGTCTTATTGTATTCCGCTTTCCCCAATGATAATCTACTGTATATTATATTCTTGTCATTGGTTTTTATGGCTGTAGCCTCAGTACTTTGTATTTTGCACTGACATTTTATTGCCCTACAATTTCTGGTCTTATCAGCTGATGTCTGCCTGAGTTGAAAATGTCCTGGTGATTTATAATGTGGTTTACTGTGCTTTTTATCAGGTGTTTTTATTGTGTTTATTTGGTGTGAAGTGTTTTATTGTCTTTTTATTGTAAACTGTCTGCAAAGCAAAGGGCATTACAGACTGAATAAATCTGTATAGCATGTCATAGTATATCATTCCTCACAAAAAAACAATGTGAAAACCCACATGTGAATTCACAGCACATGTGCTTTCTGGACACATGTTGGTTTTCACATGTGAAGATTTTTTTACTTCAGATGTAAAAATGTTAATTTCTGTTTTTTTTCCACATGAACTTATTTTTTCACCTGCCATTAGATCTGTCATTATGTTTTTCACGTTTCACAAATTTCACTCGTAAAGAGATTCACAGTTAAAAATGTCAATGTCAATTTTCACCTGTTCACCTATGAAAACCAACATGTGCCCATAAATCACATGTGCATTGAATTCACATGTGGGTTTTCACAGTTTTCAAGGCAAGGCAAGTTTATTTATATAGCACATTTCATACACATCTGCAATTCAACGTGCTGTACATAAATAAAAGAAAAATAAAGACATAAAAGACATTAAAAGTGACACTGCATTAAAATCACATTTAAAAGACAATGCACATAAATAAAGAATTAAAATGCATAAAAAGAGAATAAAGATCAAGTTGCACAGGCAGTGCAGAATAAAAAAAGGTTTTGAGCCTGGTTTTAAAAGTGTTCAGCGTTGGGGCATTTCTGAGTTCTTCTGGGAGTTTGTTTCAGCTCAAGTAGCTAACTTTAGCATTAGCGAGCTAACGCTGCCTCGCTGTTGTCCAAGTCAAGTGAGAACTTCGCGATCGCTGGCTGTGATGTGCTGAACATTAGCCAGTCGAGGTTAGCTAGTTGGTAAATAGCTGGTAAAATACAACATCAGTAATCTAAGCCACTGTGCATGAACTAGAAACCCAGAGATCAGCCACAATGTTCAGGATCAGAGCTGATTATCCAGACAGTAAACTGACATTTTACCAATGTAGATGTAAAGTGGGCGATACCTTAATCTGTTCGTTAGTAGTTTGGACACACAGGCAGTGTGTCCACCAAAGTGTTTTTTCCCAGCTGAAAACGCCAGGCACTCTTCTGAAAACGCCCAGCTGGGAGCGCCTCGGAGGCGCAGTGTTTCTTCAGCTGAGACGCTTTGGTTGCTATGATACGGAATATCCGCAGAAGTAAACACGTCGGCACAAAGTAGAGTACTTGCTCTGGTCCTCGCTCTGGATGAAGGGAAGGCTGAAGCACGTAGGGAGAGAGGACGGATAATAATAAAATTTAATTTGGGTTAGCAAGCTACGCTACTTTGGACTTTTTTCCCGATCAGCTGGCTGACTCTAGCTGACTGTCACCTACCTGACAGACGAACGAAATGTTCCTCCAAGCATCATTTTTCATGTTGACACTGTGGTAGTCCGGGGATGTCATCTGGTACAGACATGGTGACTCAGAGACCAGCTCTATTCATTTCTCCTCCATTGTTGTCGTTTTTAGTTTTCTACATGTAGGATGTGACGGTCGGTCTTTGTGGTATTTGTCCCGCCCCTCCTCCACTGTGATTGGACGGCTGGGTAAAAAGTGACAGTGACGAGCGCAGCGACCCTCTTTAGTGTCTCCATGTTGTCGTCAGCAGTGTGAACACTTGTAGAAATCAGATGCTGAAGGTGATGAAGCCCAAAGTGAGAAACAGCTCAGCAGGATCAGCGGCTGTTTCTCTGTCTCTACCTGACAGTCTGAGTGTGGCTTCCGTCCCCGACGGAGGAGAAATGTTGTGGCTGAAACCGGTCTGCCGTGTCTTTAACATGACCGGAAACACACCGGCTGACAGAGAGACACACCGCCCCCTACAGGCAGATCCACAGAAATACACAGTGTGGACAGACTGCAAAGAGATCCAGAGCAACAGACAGGCTGCTGCCAGGACTGGAATCCACACTGGCTGCTACAGACAGATGTTAGACAGGTCCCATACACATGTTAGACAGGTCCCGGCCCACATGCTCAGACGTCTCCATGTGGTCTAGGACTCCATCGCACCACCAGCTCCCCTTCGCTCTCACAGCTCTTCTCTGAGCTTTTCACTCTTTCCTCTGGCTTTCAAAACAGACTGAAGCTCCAACAACAACCTCAAACCTCTCAGCAGCTTCAGACTCTGTGAGCCGCTGGGTCTTCCAGCTTACTGGCATCTTTTCTCAGAGATTTCAGTCTTTCCTCTGGATCTTGGCTTTCAAAACATACCACTTAATCAGGTTTGAAGCGGCAACCTCATTACTTCCATGCGGCAGTAAACTCTATGAGCCACGGGATCATACGGCTTCTGGCAGTTTTTCTCAAAGCTTTTCAGTCTTTGCGATGTTGACTTCGAGTGGATAACGGGCTTAAATGTTGAATCCAGAACAACAAAACGCACATACAGCTGTCCAGCAGTTCATGTTGGTATTGAGATTGAGTTTGAGAGTTTTTCAGTCTTCCCTCCAGCTTTGAAAATTCACTGACTGACTGAACCCACAACCTCAAAACTTTTGCGTAGCCGTCCGGCACTTTGAGCCACCAGGTCAAACTGCTTCTGAGGAATTCTCCAAGCCAATTGTGGATCTGCATGACAGGCCACATAAAATGCAGAATCACACCAAACGGGATCAAACGTACGTCAAAAGTCTGTTCGGTTTCAGGAAGAGGATCAGAACATTTTGGTCGGTTTTGCTCTATTTTTATTGTGTATTTAATTTAAAGTGTGTCTTCAAATGAAACTTCTTTCACTGGACAATAAAGCTTGAATGAATCTCACAGTATATGACGGAGTATTGGAAGGTAAAGTTCCACTGCACACAAACTGGGAGAACATACAGACGACAGCTTGTCACTCAGGCATGGACGGGGTTCGAACCCGTGATCTTTGGTTTACGAGACCAACGCCTTACCACTTGGCCACCACGCCTGCTTTGGTAGCCGTTTCAGATTGTACACTGAGTTACGAAATCATAAGATAGTGGAAGGTAGTGTTGAAACAAAGCGTCACGTGATTTCAGAGAATTAACTTTCGTTATGTGATGCTGATTCGAAACATGTCAAAGTTTTTGGTGGTTCGACGGTACGGGGGTCGACCCAAATTGCACGGCAACTGCTGATCTCGAATCAGTTGTCATAACTCAGGCTCATACTAACTGACTGATTCAAATGAGTTTGGGCTGATCTGCAGTCAGTGATTCCAGATTTCCTGCACATCACCTGATCTGCCTTCCTGCCAATATCTACAGTAAAAGCGAATAAATTAAGTTTATTTCATACACAAATGAAGGTATACGCATATAAATCCCTTCTTAAATGTGAAAGTCTACAAAAAGAACGGAAATATTGTATAAACGATACTATTGTCACATACTTTATTTATACACAAAAGCTCTACTTATTTACCTACATATTCTACATAAATTCAGGATTCAGGATATTGTTGACTACTCTTAAATGAAAATATATGCAAATAACTTCCAAATCATTGAATCATTGTAGGTGTTTTTTGGGGTTTTCCCATTGCAATTGCACACATTTGACCAGCAGATGTCGCCAGTGTGCAGTGTTTCTAAACACTGAATCATTTTCTGAAGCAATGGGTTCAAAGCTTCAGAAAGCCTCATTTCTCCCCTCACTAGTGGAAGGTAACTTTCCCCTCTGTGGAAGCTAGGAGACAGAGGTGTGACCAAGTCAACTAATTGGTATAGTCCCAAGTCAGTCTCAAGTCTTGAGGCACAAGTCTAAAGTCAAGTCCCAAGTCTAAATGTAGAACACCAAGTCAAGTCAGTTGTTTTTAGTTTTAATAGGATAAAAACTTGGTAAGAGCATCATGAGTTTGATTTCTATAATCAGTTTCAACTTCAATAAATTCAATCATTCCATACAAATTCAGAAAACAGAATTTAAATTCAGTCGTCTGCTGGAACAAATCTCATCTCTTTCAATCTAAGTCATTTACACAAACACAAGATCTCAAGTCAAGACTTGGTTTTGGAAAATGTCAAAGTACAAGTTCCAAGTCACCAGAACCCAAGTTTTCTCTTGATCCATCAAGTCAAGTCTTGCCTCGTGTCCCCTCCTCTGCTAGCAGAACATACAGACCACAGCTTGTCACAGAGGCATGGATGGGGCTCAAACCTGTGATCTTTGGATTACGAGACAAACGCCTTACCACTTGGCCACCACACCTATATTCATATTGTACACTGAGCTTTAGTACGTCATTGTATATGACATGTCACAGTGTAGTTAAATGAAAATTGGATTATTGCATTCAAATTTCATTACGACTGAAATTATGCATTCAGGAGTAGAAAAATAAATGCACTTGTGGTAAAAACCATGCTGCTGTAATCGCCATCTGCTATTGGCTGATCTCTGGTACCAGGTGAAACATCTGTTCTATACACTGTATTTTTGAATAAAGATGCAGTGGAGCAACTCGGGGGCTTAGGCACCTGTCCTTTTGATTTCCATGTCAAAATGCCCTTTAGTGACACAGTTTACCTCAACATGTTTCGGTACTCAACACCAAGACAGTACCAACCTTCAAGACCTTAAAGGTCCCACATGGTGTAAAGCAGGACTCCTCTTCCTCTGTGGTGATAAAGGAGTTGGATGGTCTATCTAAACATGGTGAAAGTATTAAAACTAAATCCACACAATCCATATTAGTGCAGCGAGCCTCTAAACGAGCCGTTTGGACTTCCGTAACTTTGTGACGTCACAAAGGTTCGCTCATTATCATTTTTGTAAGAAATAATAGACTAACAAAGAGTTTTTTTCAAAGCGGTTGAGCGGTTGTCGTCGTTTATTACCGGAGAGTTTTCCCTACCTGTAGCCGCCGGGCCGCGGAGTCTCACGTTTCACTCTGGAAACGGTTAGCCAATCGGAACGGAGGGGTCGTTAATATTAATGAGCCTTAAAGAGACAGAAACGGCCTGTTCTTGGTAAGGCTCAGAGAGATGCTGGAAAATGAACGTGGAGAAATGGATTGAGAGTGTTTTTGGTTCATGACACCACACACACAGCTTTGAATGGACAGAAAGAGTCAAAACAAAACTCTGGAGAGTGGAGAATATTATGTGTGTGTATGTGTATGTACACAGTCCTGATGGACTGTGTAATTAAAAAAAAAAAAAAAAAAAATTCTTTATCTGTCTCTATGCTCTGCCTCGTAGCTCCTCTGTTCTGTTGGACCAGAATTTAGCTTTATGGCTTTGGATAAAAGCATCTGCCAAATGGGAAACTGTAATTGAATGTATGTATGTACAGTATGTATGTATGTATATATGCATGTGTATGTATGTGTATGTATGTACAGTATGTATGTATGTACAGTATGTATGTATGTATATATGCATGTGTATGTATGTGTATGTAATTACTACGACTTTCCATCGTTTTCAGAAGCAGGATTTTGTTTCTCGTCCCATGGAGCTCGATCCAGCTCTGCTTCCAGCAGCTTGTTGATAAAAACTAATCCAACTATTAAATACAAGAGACAGGTTGATGTTCGGTCGAACCCTGAACCTGCTGGACCTGCAGGACCTGCTGAACCTGCTAGACCTGCTGGACCTGCTGGACCTGCTGGACCTGCTGAACCTGCTGAACCTGCTGAACCTGCTGGACCTGCTAGACCTGCTGGACCTGCTGGACCTGCTGAACCTGCTGAACCTGCTGGACCTGCTGGACCTGCTAAACCTGCTGGACCTGCTGGACCAGCTGAACCTGCTAGACCTGCTGGACCTGCTGGACCTGCTGAACCTGCTGGACCTGCTGGACCTGCTGGACCTCAAACACAAACAAACTCTGTTAAAACTTGATTTATTAATTTCATTTAGTCTTTCAAATCGGAGTCCAAAATCTGCACATTAGACTGTTTAGAAAGGAGTGAAAACATCAGATAAAGGCTGAGAAACGACTGGAGTGTGTGTGTGTGTGTGTGTGTGTGTGTGTGTGTGTGTGTGTGTGAGTGTGTGTGTGAGTGTGTGTGTGTGTGTGTGTGTGTGTGTGTGTGTGTGTGTGTGTGTGTGTGTGTGTGATAGAGCGAGAGAGCTTAGTGGGTGAAAGCAAGAGAGCGATAGAGAGAGAGAGTTTAATGGGTGGACGAGCGACTGTTTGTTTCGGCTGCTGTTCAGTGTGTGTGTGTGTGTGTGTGTGTGTGTGTGTGTGTGTGTGTCTGTATTTTAGTGTGTGTGTGTGTGTGTGTGTGTGTGTGTGTGTGTGTGTGACAGCAGCCATTAATCAGCAGCAGGGCGTTTAGCCGACCAATAAAACGACAGCTTATCTCCTCCACTGCTGCCTCGTTAAGGACGCTCGTTAACACTCACACACACACTCACACACACACACACACACACACACACACACACACACACACAATCAAACAGGGCATTGCATATACAGCTCTCTCTCTCTCTTACACAACACAACAACATTTTCACTCATTTATTCCTTACCTTACATGTTCTCTCTCTCTCTCTCTCTCTCTCTCTCTCTCTCTCTCTCTCACACACACACACACACACACACACACACACTCACACACACACACACAGCATGTTTTCGCCTGGTCAGTATGTATATTCTGTCCTGTGTGTTACATATTACACTTATATGGGTTGTATAATTCTCATTCTTTTAAATATTATCTATATATTGTATTTTTAATTAGTATTCTACGTAAATGTACGTTCAGTGTTGACTGGCTTTGAATTGTACATGAATGTATTTTTTTTTTATTTCATATCAATGTAAGCTTGCATTTCTTATATTAATGTATATTGATGTAATTTAGTGTATATTAATGTAATTTAATGTTTATCTTGTAATGTGTTATGTACAGTATGTCAGGTGTGGACCCCAGGAAGATTAGCTGATTGCCATGGCATCAGCTAATGGGGATCCTTTAAATAAACAAATAAACAAATAATCAAAACATGAATGATGGAAGTTACATAAACTGAGAACAGCACTGACATCACTGAGAGACAATTTACACTTTAAAAACTCATTCAGTTGAATTTAAATTCTAATAGAATCCACTGCAGTGTGCTGTTCACACCAGCAGCATGTGTGTGTGTGTGTGTATGCACTTAAATATAAATGACTGATTTTAATTTACATTTTAATTTAGATTCATTTAGAATGTAATCAACAGCTGTGTTTTTAGGGGGCAGGACTCAGCCAATCAGAACTGAGCACTGAGACTCTCTGCTGTCTAAAGGTGAAAAACTTTCAATCAACAGGAAATGAGAGTTATGAGCTGGTCAGTACTGCTAATAATACTAATACTACTAATACTGCTAATACTGCTAATACTACTAATACTGTGAATACTACTAACACTGCTAATACTGCTAATACTACTAATTCTGTGAATACTACTAATACTGCTAATACTGCTAATACTGCTAATACTACTAATACTGTGAATACTACTAATACTGCTAATACTACTAATACTACTTATACTGTGAATACTACTAATACTGCTAATACTACTAATACTACTAATACTGTGAATACTACTAATACTGCTAATACTACTAATACTACTAATACTGTGAATACTACTAATACTGCTAATACTACTAATACTGCTAAAACTGCTAATACTACTAATACTGCTAATACTACTCATACTGCTAATACTACTAATACTACTACTACTACTAATGTTGCTAATACTACTAATACTACTAATACTAATACTACTAATACTACTAACACTACTACTACACTAATACTACTAATACTACTAATGTTGCTAATACTACTAATACTGCTAATACTAATACTACTAATACCACTAATACTACTACAGTAATACTACTAATACTAGATAGTTGAGAAGTGATGTGTAGCAGCAGCTCTTCCATGTTGACACACTGTCCGTATCTAAAGTTACACACTAACTGTATGTACAGTCAGTACATCAACACACAAACATCACTATCATATATCATAAACAGGGACACACACACACACACACACACACACACACATGCAGTGAGCATGCTGTCAGGTCGTGTCTTGGTGTGTTTGACTTGACTTCTATTTATAGAGTTTAACCTCAAGTTACACCACACACACACACACACTCTTTGAAGTGATCTGTTGACTCTCCTCAGTGCAAGTTCCACATTTAGGCACCAGTCTGTCAGCCTGTGTGTGTGTTTTGCTCTTATCAGAGCAAAAGGTTTGATATCTGATTCTGTACACGTGCAAACACACCTACACACACACACACACACACACACACACACACACACACACACACACACACACACACACATTCAACTGACCGTTTCCTAATGGCCAACCTTAAACTTTACCCGTCCATGAACTTCATTGTAATAAGTAGTAATACTGTAATAGGTGTAATATAATAAATAATAAGTGAGTAATTTTTATTGTGTAGCATTAAAAACCAGCTCACTAAGAGTTTTCACGCTCCAATAAAATAAAACAAACTGATAAAATAAATTAAATCAAGAAGACAGAACCAGGTGAATGGAAAAGAATAGAGTAAAAAGAAAATAGTAAAAAAGCAAAAGTCGCTCAGTAGAGAGCAATCTCCTAATGAAGTTTAAAAGAGTTTAGTTTCATTTAGTTTATGTTTTATTTCAGTTTTTAGTTTCTGTTTGGAAGCTGCACAAATGATAAAAACACTGGGAAAAAAAACCCTGACATCCAAATTTAACACATGAATAACTTAAAGTGTCAGACTGCTGGAACCTGTGACTGAACTTTGTTGTGTATTTTTGTGTATTTTCTTTTTTTATTAAACCTTTATTTAACCTGGTGAGTCCCATTGAGATTACAAGATCTCTTTTTGGAGGGAGCCCTGGCCAAGATAACAACATACAAACAAACATTAAAAGCACATAAAACAAAACATACAGCAGCAACTCACAGAGTCATTATGCCTAAGAGACAGACAGGAGGAAACGGTCTAGCTAAGGAAGCAATTACAAATTCCAATTGAATTTGCCTCCAAACCACTTCACTACATTTTTGAAAGCCCTAATCTGGATCAGCTCATCTAGCTGCAAATCTTTCTGCAAGTGGTTCCAGGCTGCAGGGCGGAGAACTTAAAGACCCTGGCAATTTTTTCCTGGCAGCATAGGAAAAGCCGGATTTGTTTCTAAAATAAAAACCTAGCTTAAGCTTCAGTTTCTTTACTAAGTTTTCAATGTGAAGTTCAAAAGTTAAACGATCATCAATTAAAATACCTAGATACTTGTATTGTGACACTAATTTAATCTGACTGCCCTGCAAGGTTACAGTGTCAGGAAGAGGAGCCAATGTCTTCCTGGCATTAGAAAACAGCATCAATTTAGTTTTTGCAGCATTCAACACAAGTTTCAGATCAAACAACCGTGACTCTAAATACCAAAAACAGACTGGAAATACTCAAGTGATTGAGCAAGAGCGGCACCACAGCAGTAAATGACAGTATCGTCGGCATAAAAACGGAACATTTTGACCCAGATTGTTAATATAGATAGTAAACAAAAGTGGACCCAAAACAGAACCTTATCAAAATCTTGGATGGAATAAATGAATTCTTGTACCGGTTCAGTCTGCAGTTTGGCATCCTGAACCGTCAGAGTCTCCTGTGCCTCCCTGAGCACAGATTCTTT
>NW_027280261.1:20000-47500 GCF_046629955.1 Centroberyx affinis
GCGAAATTTCATTGTACCTGAGTATAATGACAATAAAGATCTATTCTATTCTATTCTATTCTAAATAACTACTAAACGAAATTACAGAAACTCAAAATTCAACAAAAAATCCAAGCTCCGCCCCCCCACAGTTTGATTGACAGCTGATCTGTGGGACTCTGCTCTCCTCCGAGTCTTGAAGCAAACGAGGAAAAACTCCCAGGAAAACCTCGTTATGGAAAAATAATGCAGATCTGACAGCGCACTGATTGGCCTGAGAAGAACCAATCACAGCTCACGACAAGCAGACATGACTGCTCCTGATTGGTCCAGACAGAGGGAAGACATGTTTACTGTTTACTTGTTTTATTTGGTTTGTTTAGTTTCACACCGCCCAGTTACAAGCCAGCCAGGGCTTGTAAACAAAAGTCACATGACTCCCTAGCAGCTTGTTCATTGGACAGAGTGTGAGCCGGACCAGAGACGGGTCGCTCTGATGGCAACTCTGACGTCATTGAAACTGACCAATCAACACGCGTTCATGTCATGAAGAAGATCCACCAATCAGACGTCAGGTTCAAACAGCAGAACTTTGTTATTTACAGCAACTGAGGCAACAGAGCGGGACAACTGTGACAATTATTTGAAATGTAATACCATGATATTCTCAGATATGTTAACTGTCAGCTCCCGGCTGTGGACCGCATGATGACATCACCGCTGACAGCTGACACAGTGACAGATGCATGATGGGAGCTGTAACCCAGATTTGTCTAAGCTGACTGTCTGGTGAAGCAGTGGATGGAGCTGCGTTCAGCAGAGGGAAACACATTTCAACATCTGATACAAGCTAACTAGCCCGCTAGTAGCTAAGAGCTAACTAGCTGCCACTTGGCACCGAGCATAGTTACCTATTAGCAATTAGCATGCTAGTTAGCTTGTCTCACTACATTGTCATACCTACCAGCTAACAGCTAAGCTGTGATGCTGTGCTGAGTGAAGCACAGGAGAATGGTAGCAGGTGTGTGTGTGTGTGTGTGTGTGTGTGTGTGTGTGTGTGTGTGTGTGTGTGTGGGTGTGTGTGGGTATGACTTAAGTCACTTTCAGGGACACACACCAGACTTAAGACCAGTTGATTGAGGACGGCTTGTGCAAATGGGGACAAAAGCCGAGTCCCCAATTGGTAAAAAGCGGATTTTTGGGTCAGTGGTTAAGGTTATGGTTATGGTTAGGGTAAGTCTCCAGGAAATGAATGTAAATCTATGTAAATACCCCAAAAGTGACGTAAGTAAGACTGTGTGTGTGTGTGTGTGTGTGTGTGTGTGTGTGTGTGTGTGTGTGTGTGTGTGTGTAGGCCTGTGAAAGTGAAACAGTTAGCTGTTGGAAACCACCTGCTGCTCCTCTGTGCTTCGGCTCTCTGATCTAAAGTGAAACCTGATTCCAGTCAGGCTGCGTTCAGCAGCCAGCATGTTCTGGTCGGTTCATTCTCCTCCTTCAGTTTAGCTGTTTTCTCCAGGTGAACAATGACCTTTGACCTCAGGTGGCACCAGATAACGGTAGCGAGAGTCTCATGCTGAATCCAAATGTCCACCCTCTGGTCTTGTGGACTGAGCCCTCGTGGACTTCAGTCGTACGCACCGTGACGTGTTCAATGTCATCAGGTCAAGTCTGCGAGGCGCCAGACTGCGAGGCTGATAGACAGACTCAAGGCTGTTTCACTCGTTGCCGTGGAAACGTTCAAAGCAACAGTCGTGTCCACGGTGATCGCAGCACCATCGTGGTCGAGATCGCTCGTGTCATGATGTGGTTGAATATTATTTCTGGCCAACATGATTCAAGTAACGTTTTAATAAAGTCGTTGTTTTACACATTCATAAGTCCTTTTTTTTTTTTGTTCAGCAATTGGGAAAACTACAACGTCACGTCCATATTGCAATGAATCGTGGGTAATTAAATCAGTGAAGTCTGGTGAAGTCTGCACCCTGAGCGGACTCTCTGGAAGTCTGCAGAAAGTCCGCTTGAGGCCCCTGGTGGACTGGATGGATTGTGGATTTGGAGTCCTCAGCACTCGCAGACTTCCCGGGAACGCGCCCGCCATCTGGATTCAGCTTCAGTCCTCTACAGGAAACACAAGGGATTATGGGTAGAAGGAGGTTGTCTGTGTTAATGTGGATTGTGTGTCGTGTTTGTACTGAAATGTTTTCATTGAAACCTGCCAAGGGACTGCAGATGAGATCTTTGTGCTGAAGAGGAAGAGTCCTCCCCCTCCTCCTCTCCATCTTCCTCCTCCCCCTCCTCCTCCTCCTCCTCTCCCTCCTCTTCCTCCTCCTCCTCCTCCTCCTCTCCCTCCTCCTCTTCCTCCTCCTCCTCCTCCTCCTCCTCTTCACACCAGTCTGACTAATGAGGGACAGATATTGGAAAATCACCACCACAGTGTTCAGGGTTAGAGGAGGAAACAGATCCATCCTTCCTTCACTGAGGAGAGAGGAAGGAGGGAAAGAGGAAGGAGGGAACGAGGAAGGAGAGAGAATTAGAGGAGGAGAAGAAGAAGGAGCGCGAGCGTCTCTCCAGATCTTCTCCATCGTCTCATTATCTCCAGGTAACACATGAAAGGTAGAGTAGACTTTACTGTCAGAAGGACAAATCATGATGGAAGTTACGACAGACAGTAAACTGCTGAAGTCTTGATCTGGAGAAAAACTTTTTTTTTTTTTTTATCAATTTTGATCACGAGAAAACAGTTAAAACAGGATTAACAAATTTCTGACGATCTGATTTTTGACGATTTTTAAATGATTTTTTTGTTTTTTTTACTTTAAATTCCAAACACTCCAGGTTATTAAAGAAATCAAATTACTTCCAACCATGTAAACACTGTAATAGAAATATTGCCTTACAGTATTGGTGTGTATGGAAACACACACACACACACACACACACATGTTTAAGGTCACCCTGCTCCCATTGTTCAGCAAACAAGGAACCTGGGAGTCCCAGCGACTTGGTTTACCTCCTCCACAGCACACGTGGCGTTGCCGGGGGCGACCGCGGCGCCGCACGCCTGCCAAAGTCAGCCAAGGTCACAGGGCAGAGCTGTAGATAGGAAGAGTTTAGCCGCAGCTTATCGATGTTTGTTTAACCTTTATTTAACCAGGCAGGTCGACGAAGAACAAATTCACCTGCAGGCTTCAGGCTGCTGCACAACTCACTGAAGTGTGGGAAGACATTCTGTATATCTCACCACACATATAGGTAAAGTGTGGGAATCTTTATTTTCTTGATAACAAGTGAAAAATTCGTCCATTCCGGTGAGATAATTTCACTTCTTTCTGATACAGATTCATTTGTTTGATGATTTTTCACAAACCGATCATCAGTTTCTTGTCACTGGTGGAGTTTCTGCTTTATTCTTCCTGGTTTGAACACACTGATCTTGTTTGTGTGTGTGTGTGTGTGTGTGTGCGTGTGTGACTGTACAGGACACCAGGAACTATCTGGCAGACATGAAGTCAGCTCTGAGGTCAGAGGGATTATGGGAGATTACAGGTGAACGGAGATCACTATGTGCGCTGTGATTGGCTCAGACTGAATGACTGGTAATATGTGGCATCGTTGACTTATACAAGGTTTTATATAAAGCCTGTGCAGGTTTCTGTTTAGTCTTCCGAGAAACTTCGGGACTAATCAAAGCTCTGCTGGGGATTTTTCACAGCAAATACCAAGTACTGAGCTTTAAAGTCACAAGGAAACGGCGTTTCAGTGGCACCTTGCTTCTGTAATTTTACAAATTTGTCTTCAAAACAGGACAGAACGCAGGGAGAGACGTTCAAAAATGTTCAAAAGTTCAAAAAATGCTTTGTACCTAATCTTGAGATTCACAAATTCTGGATTCTTCAAAGTGAAGCTGCACAGTGTGAGGTTTACCAGGAAGTGAAACTAATTGGGTTTGATATAAAATACAAGAAAATCCATATTTTGTAGCCTACAGTTTTTTTTGGCATTTATTGTTATGTTGTTATGAAGTGGAGAATTAGTATTAGAATTAACAAGGTGGAAAAGTTTTTTGTTTTATTGGGACTTCAAGTTCAGTTTAGATGTGAGTCTGACCAGACAGAGGGTTTTCCTCAGCAGCTTCATCACTCTTCATCAACTCCAGACATTTTCCACCTGGACTCTGAATATTTCCAGACCAAAATCTCATCAACTGCTTCACTACAGATAGATTCCTACAGACATTTTCTCTCTGGGCCGACAGACGCTCCAAAAATCAACCACAGAAGAAGAAGCCTGTCTTTCTCAACACACTGAGAAATGAAACATGTCAGTTCAGAGCTGTCAGGTCTTTCTGCAGTAGACAGGTTTATATGTTCATGTCATCACTCTGCTTTATACTGAAGGCCAGTTTAGGACCTAAGCCCGTCACTGAGGTCAAAGGTCAGGGGTCACGTCCAATTCCAGCTTAACACAGTTTCAGTGAAGACAGCAGAGCAGCAGAGCGTCTTCACTCCCACACAGACATTTACTGATTTCACTTTATGCTGATGATGTTGTTATTTACTTTGATAACTCACCTTGGTTTTATTCTGGCAGAATACTTCTATCTCTGGACATTATGTTTGATATGTATTGTACAATATTTATAGTATGGAAGTACAGTATTTAGTAGCACTACCAACTGTAGTTCTAGTATTTTCATACAGTATTTGTAGTATTTTCTTATGACTGAAATATTGACATGCATTTGAAATTGAAGATTTAATACATTTTGAGAAAAACAAAACAATCATTGTAGAGTATTAATGCCCCATTTGTATATATGCACTGTGTTGTTGAGTATCTCTAGTGTTATGGTAGAAAGATGGAAATATTTACATATTACAATTCATTTTGGGGGGAAGAACTGACATGTGACTGACATGAATTTATTTAAGACTTTACATTCAAGGAAGAAAAAGAGAAACAGGGTTTTGTTCTGTGGTTTTTCTCTAACAGCAGTGAGAAAACTGATCCAGGAGCAGCCGAGCCCCACTTCAACTCACAATGTCAGAGCGGAGCGAGGGATGATGGAGGGATGATGGAGGGATGGAGGGATGATTGATGGATGCTGTAGCACAGAGAACAGGAGATGGATGAAGAGATCAAAGGGAGGAGAGAGGGATGGAAAGAGGAATGTAGTGGGGACAGAAGGGAAGGATGATGGGAAGGAGGGAGGAATGTAAAGGGAGGAAGGGAGGGAGGGAGGGAAGGGAGGAAGAAAGGAGGAATGGGTGGAGGGAAGGATGAATGGAGGGAAGGAGGAATAGAGGGAGGAGAGAGAGAGGGATGAAAAGAGGAGTGGAAAAATTAATAATCGCTCTGCTGCAAAGCAAAGAGAACGAGGGATAGAATGAAAGAGGGGAGGAAGGAGGGAGGGATGGAAAGAGGGATGAAAGGATGAAAAGGGGGATAGAAGAAAAAGTGGAAGGAGGGATGACAGGAAAAAAGGAAGGAGAGATGTAAAGGGAAGAACAGAAAGAGGGAAGGGTGAAAGGATTAATGAGGGATGCATGAATAGGATGGAAGAGATGGAGAGATAGGAGGGAAAGAAGGAGGGAAAGAATCAGGGATGGAATAAGGAAAAGAAGGAGGGATGAAAGGAAGGATGGAAGAGATGGAGAAGTAGGAGGGAAAGAAGGAGGGATGGAAGGAAGGATGGATAGAAGGAGAGAGAGAAGGAAGAAGGAGCTTCCCAGAGGGCGACTGCTTTATCACCTCCATCACTCATCTGCAGCAGGGGGCGGGGCCACGTTGCCCCCGGCGACAGGCTGGCCAATCAGCCGGTGATGCATGGCGCTTCCCCCCACACACACACACACACACACACACACACACACACACAAAGAGAGAGAGACCGTGTGTGAGAGAGGAAAGTGTTTCTCGTTCATTTTCCCGGCCGGTTGCAGGATTCGAAGCGTCAACCCCCCGGTCCCAAACCCACGACTTTAACATCGACGCTCCTGTCAGGTCAGGCAGAGTCCCGACATTTACCGACGCTCACCTCAGACCCTGAAGGCATCGTGCCGCGTCGCATCAATCTGACATTGTTGCCGCTCCACAGAGGGCTTTTATTTTGAAAGCGGAGCAGAGTGACAGTCTGGATCAGAAACATGTCAGTCTGCTTCAGCTGATTCATTCACATTCACTTTATGATTTTTAAATAAAACACCAGAAAACAACCATGAACTTTTTACTATTTCCCACATTTTAGAACAACAGTAAAGACTCAAAACTATGAAATAACACAAATGGAATTAAGCAGCGACCAAAAAAAGTGTGAAACAAATCCAAACTATTATATCTTATCTTATATTTTAGATTCTTTGCCTTGATGGAAAGACAAAGGCTTTGGAAAGAAATTCATACATAGGATCAACTTCACTATTTATATTTGACTAAGAAACTCATTTCAAGACTTTAAGCAGAAGACTGAAGATCAGAATGAAACACAGAACATTCAGTCAGGAGTCAGACTGTGGACTGGGAGAGTAGACATTTATTTATTTATTTGTTTGTTTGTTTGTTTGTTTGTTCCGCTCATGGTAATGCACAGCTCCAGAAAAGAAAAAAAAAAGCAATTCACAATCAGAACACAACTCAATTTACACATTCCATGACCGAAAAGGAGCAGGGAGAAGAAAATCTTATTTTGCCCTTTACTCAAAACATAAATAAAAAATAGAAATAGATGGTCTGTCAATTACAGTTACTTAACAACCAATACTTACAGTAACATGAGAAATAAAAAAGAATCAAAAGCCATACACAATAATTCACCATCAACTAAGGAAACCCATTACCTGACAACTTCATATAGTCTAATTATTCTTTCTTTCTTTATACATTTTCTTGAACTGAAAGATATTTATACAACCCTTTAAATCATATCATATCATTATATTTCATATATATATTTCTTGCAGTTATTACTACTATTTTAAAATGTTGTTGGTATTTTCATTGTTTTTGTGTGTAAAGCACACTGAGTTTCCCAGTGTATGAAATGAGCTTTACAGATGAAGTATGACTTGACTTGTAAAACTTCACATTGTGGTTCTGTCAGGTTTTCTCTGTATTTACATCAGTCTGTTCTGTGAAGCAAAAGACGAGCGGAAGATTGTGAGAGGAAGCGGTGATACGTGAGAGAGAGAGAGAGAGAGAGAGAGAGAGAGAGAGAGAGAGAGAGAGAGACCGGGTCATACTGCACGAGAAAGGACGAGTTACTATTACTAGTTACTAGTACCATTACTATTCCACCTGTGGGCGGGCTTGCTCCTGATTGGTTACTGCGCTCTGTCAATTATTTTTCCTCCGTGCCGCCTTCAAAATAAGAGTTCCCTACTTCCCTCTTTGCCAGCCTCATCTAGTTATGAAAAATGTATCAATCTTCGAATAAAATAATAAAGTTGAGTTACCATAAATTCAGAAGAATAAGCTCAGTTTATCCTCATTAACTCTATGGACAGTATAAATAGACAGTTAAGAACAGTGGAATGGAAATAGACGACAGCATTTCAATGTGCTGCTGCTGAAACGTTGGCTGTGCTCAAGATCATTATAACTGCTGGACGTGTCAGAGGTCAGAGGTCAGAGGTCAGAGGGTCTTCATGCTTTATGGTCATGCTCTGTTCTCCAAGATTTTTGGCACCAAGTCCACAAGAAAATCTGCAACATTATGAACGTTGATTTTACCTTTAGCCCTAGACTTTATGTGTTGGGGGACCCTCTGCTGCTCGCCCCTTGTAGGGGTCATGCTGCAGATTGGATCCAGACTGGCATCATGGTGGGGAGGCAGATCATAATGAGAGGGGGGAAGACAACAGGGGGACCTTCCATGCAGGAATGGCTCACTGAACTGGGAAAGGTTGAGCATCTGTCCTATAGGATGCATAATAGATCAGAGGTTTATGCATTGAAATGGGAGACATACGGAGCCTATATCAATACCTGTTACAAGAGAAGAAGAATCTGGACGGATTGAGAGCTACATGTAGGTGTCTGAAATGTGCAAATGCAAGTATGTATACTTATAGTTTAGGCTGATGTTATTGTTATTTTATATCTTTGTTTTTTTTTGTGTATTTTTTTTTATTTTTTCCTTCTTTTTTGTGTCGTACTTCTGTATCTTGCTGTTATGGGATTATATGTCTGTTGTACTTTTGTTTTCAAAAACTGAATAAACTATAAATCATAAAAAAAAAAGATCATTATAACCACGTGTTTGCACACTGTCTTCAGCAAACAGGTTTTCATTTCAATGAAATACTGCTGCAAATCATTGGATTGTATCATGTGAAACAGAAGAATGAGGAAACAGAGGCACTTCATGGCTGTTCCACCTTCACAAGAACTAAACGGTCCTTCAGCCTTTCTCGCGTACATTCGTTTCCTCTCGCAATTTTCTCCTGCCGTTTGTCCGGTTTGGCGCCTCATATCGGCAGAAAAGCTGTTTGACTGAGGCCTCCGGCGGAGTTTAATTAGCCTTTAATCAGCCTGTCATTCTCCCCGGCCGGCTGAAGCGGCCCACAGCCTCTCTGTGGGCTCCTCAGACGCTTCATCACCCGCTGCTCCGGGATCAGACCCGAGTCCTGCTGCAGCTTCATGGACCGTCAGGTTTCTGCCTGGACCTCAGCAGATAATTCAGAGAGCCAAGTCCAAGTGGAAGGTGCTAAATGTAATGAATGTTTAGCTGCTTTTTATTGCAGATTTGTAGTTTTTACACCAAAACCCTGACAGTGACAAGAGAATAGACTTCCATATGCTATTATAGAAATCTTTCAGGTGATGTCACGCCTCTTCTGGCGGCCATCTTGGAGGTCCTCAGCTCTGAACAGCTGACTGTTTCTGTCTCAACAGAACTGAACAGACGGTTAATTTCTGTCTGTTTCTGACTGAACTGATCATTTCGTCACTGATCCATCTGATTGATTTAGTGTTTAGATAATGTCAGCTTGTTAGCTAGCTAACCATAGCATCTGGTCAGCTAACCATCACTGTCTTGTTGTTAACACATCTGATTAGCACACTAGCTAACGTATCTAGCAGCAGCTAGCGTTAGCGTGTTGACATTAACATCAGTGTGTTTGCTGGCTAGTTAGCTAGCTAACAGTTTGTTCAGGTTAACTGAGCTGACTCTTCTCAAGCTCCAACTCTTCATGTTTTGGAGTAGAGACTAGGGCTAAAGACAAGACAGTTTACTGTGTCACAGTAGTAATAGTAGTAGTAGTAGTATTAGTAGTAGTAGTATAAGTAGTAGTTGTAGTAGTATTATTATTATTAGTAGCAGTAGGCTAGTAGTAGTAGTATAAGTAGTATTAGTAGTAGTATAAGTAGTAGTAGTAGTAGTATTAGTAGTAGTAGTAGTAGTAGTATAAGTTGTATTAGTAGTAGGCCTAGTAGTAGTGTTAGTAGTTGTAGTAGTAATATAAGTAGTATTAGCAGTAGTAGTAATAGTATTAGTAGTAGTAGTAGTAGTAGTAGTAGTAGTAGTGGTAGTAGTAGTAATAGTAGTATCAGTGTTTTTCAGCCTCCACCAGAAACTCTGCTGATGAAACCATGGAGACATTCTGCCTCAGCTACAAAAACAGGCAGGTTTGTAATATGAGAACACAATAACAGGCTGTGTGTGTGTGTGTGTGTGTGTGTGTGTGTGTGTGTGTGTGTGTGTGTGTGTGTGTGTGTGTATTGGGTGTTTTCGTGTGCTGTCAAAAGAAAAGGTAAAGCATTGTATCTGTTGTCATTGTGTTGGTTCCTCTTTGACAAAAAGGTGCCTCCCTGGTGACAAAAAGCACAACATCCTTTTCTGACAGTGTGTGTGTGTATGTGTGTGTGTGTGTGTGTGTGTGTGTGTGTGTGTGTGTGTGTGTGTGTGTGTGAGTGTGTGTGTGTGTGTGTGTGTGTGTGTGTGTGTGAGTGATTTCTCCACGGTAACAACAGCAGCGAGGCGTGATTGACAGGAAGTGGGCAGGACGTCCTCCATGCTTCACCATTATCTCTCTCTCTCTCTCTATCTATCCATCTATCTAGCTCTCTGTCTCTCTTTCTCTCTCCTCTCTCTTTCTCCTCTCTCTCTCTATCTCTCTCTCTCTCTATCTATCTCTCTCTCTCTCTATCTATCTCTCTCTATCTATCTCTCTCTCTCTCTCTTTCTCTCTCTCCCTGTCTCTTAAGAGAGAAGTTTGGGTGTAACCGATGTGAGAAGTGAAGGTTTGCTCCATTTCCACCAACTATCACATGAGGCCAACTGAGACACTAATCCCTTAAAGTAACCTTACATTTATATTAATTTACATGAATTCACCCCTCAATTCATGCAAAAACCCCTTAAAATTAGTTAAGGGAGTTATTATAATGGAGGAATAAATAAAAAAAAATGAATAAATCCCTTAAAACCCCAGGATACTAACCCTTTGGATTTTTTAAAGCTGTTATTTTAATGGATAATTCATGTTTATGTGTATGTCATGTCATTATGTCAATTACAGATATTTCATGGATTAAAGTAAGAGATTTTGGTTTCACACAAACACTGTGACTCCAGGGAGGAGTTTAGTTGTTGTTTTTATTTTCTTGTTTTTTTTAGTATCACAATCCAATCACCTCATTCGAGAAACGAATACGTTTAGTATTGATTTGTAGAACGGCCGACAGCGAACGTCAGGAAACAATAACTGACCTTATTCCCACGGCGGCCATTTTCTTCTCTCATCTTTCTCCTCCAGTGTTGTTGTGAAGAACAGAACAGGGGAAACACTGGGGGAGTTTCTTCTTCTGTAGTTCAGCTGGTTTGTCCAGGTGAACGATGACCTTTGACCTCTGGCGGCACCAGATAACAGCAGCGAGAGTCTCAGTCCTCCGACAAGAGAACTGACACTCCAACTACAGGAAACCACCACCAGACACAAGGGATTATGGGTAATAAGGAGACGGAAAGCCTAGCAGAACAAAATGGACTGTTGCTCATATTCAGCTGCTTCTTCATGTGTTCTTAACTGGTATGAACACCACAGAAGAAGAGACAGACAAGTCCAGTGACAGGTTAAAACTCTGTCCAATAAACAAGCTGCTTGTGAGTCATGTGACTTCTGTTTCCAAGCCTCTAATTGGTCAGTATGAACATAAACAAAAAACGCAAAAAAAAAAAAAAAAAAAATGGAACAAACTCAGGTTCAGACTGAAGGAAAGCAGAGACTAATTTTAATTACTTTATATACTGCTGGGTAGCTTAACCTATAAAAATATATCATAATTTATTAGTTGATTTATAATTTGTTTTAATAATCTAAATCTGCAAAGTAACTAGTAACTAAAGCTGTCAAATAGAGGTAGTGGAGTAGAAAGTACAATATTTCCCTCTGAAATGTAGTGGAGTAGAAGTATAAAGAAGGATGAAATGGAAATACTCAAGTAAAGTACAAGTACCTCAAAATTGTACTTAAGTACAGTACTTGAGTAAATGTACTTAGTTACTTTCTGACTAAACATGAAGGTTTTAAACACCGTAGGAAAGAAACTTGTCAAACTGTCTGTCAGGCAGAGGGGCGGGGCCATGTCTCACCAAGCTCCTCCCCCTTCACTCCTCCAATCAGAGCGTCTTCCAGTCAAATCCACAGCAAACATCTTCAGTCTCCTTCTGTCTGTGGGACTTTCTGACTAAGAGCTGCTGGAGCTTCACTGTCTGACTCAGGGATGGATTCTCAACCTGTTTCACATCCAGGACCCTAATCCAGTCCACATCAAAGCCACCAGACCCCCATCTGATGAGATTTTGTCTCTCAAACCCAAACCTGAGAATATTTTTATTGTCAGATTTGATTTTTTGTCCAGAACTCCATGAATGTCTGTGTTGCAGGTAGAGAGAGAACAGAGAAACTGATCACAAGTCTTTCTTCTACATTCTCTAAAGAATTTATAACCTCCTCCTCTCCTCTCTCCTCTCTTCTCCTTGTCTCATCTCCTCTCCTCTCTTCTCCTTGTCTCCTCTCCTCCTCTTCTTTCCTCCTCTCCTCTCCTCCTCTCCTTTCCTCCTCTCCTCTCTTTTCCTCTCCTCTCCTCCCCTCCTTGTCTCATCTCCTCCTCTCCTCTCTCCTCTCTTCTCCTTGTCTCCTCTCTTTTCCTTTCCTCTCCTCCTCTCCTTGTCTCCTCTCCTCCTCTCCTTTCCTCTCCTCTCCTCTCCTTGTCTCCTCTCCTCCTCTCCTCTCCTCCATGGTGGGACACACAAACACACAAACCGCTCTCCAGTTGTAGTAGTGGGATGAAATAATGTTGAAGTTTAACAGTTCATCAGTTTGCTGGGGGACCCCCTGGAACCCCCTCAAGGACCCCTGGTGGTCCCCGGACCCCACGTTGAGAACCACTGGTCTAACAGACAACTACTAAACAATCTGCAGCGTCTTCCAGACAAATGGATTGTTTAGTCTGTCAGTGGGTGAGGTTAGCTCTGCTGGGTCAGGACTGGGGGTTTATCAGTGGGAGTCATGTTTGTTTCACATGGGGAGATTCTGGTTCTGTGTCCAGATGTCCCTGCAGCTCAGGGACTCGCTTCCTTCCTGGAACATGATGAACTTTGTCTTTTACCTCAGTGAGAAGCAGGAAGCAGAGACAGAGCGGACTCGGCTTCATAATCTGATATTAAGACAAAACTCTGACTGACAGACAGACAGCAGAGACACACGGCCACAACTTCCTGTGTTTTGACAGCAGAGCCGGGGACTCGAGTCACAATTTTAAATCGCTTGAGTCTTGACTTGATGCATGAAGAGAAGACCTGAGACTTGACTTGACTTGGGTTCTGGTGACTTGACTCTGACTTGGGTTCTGGTGACTTGAGACTCGACTTGACTTGGGTTCTGGTGACTTGAGACTCGACTTGACTTGGGTTCTGGTGACTTGGGACTTGACTCTGACTTGGGTTCTGGTGACTTGAGACTTGACTTGACTTGGGTTCTGGTGACTTGGGACTTGACTCTGACTTGGGTTCTGGTGACTTGAGACTCGACTTGACTTGGGTTCTGGTGACTTGGGACTTGACTCTGACTTGGGTTCTGGTGACTTGAGACTCGACTTGACTTGGGTTCTGGTGACTTGGGACTTGACTCTGACTTGGGTTCTGGTGACTTGGGACTCGACTCTGACTTGGGTTCTGGTGACTTGGGACTCGACTCTGACTTGGGTTCTGGTGACTTGACTCTGACTTGGGTTCTGGGGACTTGGGACTCGACTCTGACTTGGGTTCTGGTGACTTGGGACTTGACTTGGGTTCTGGTGACTTGGCACTTGACTCTGACTAGGGTTCTGGTGACTTGGGACTTGACTCTGACTTGGGTTCTGGTGACTTGGGACTTGACTTGGGTTCTGGTGACTTGGGACTTGACTCTGACTTGGGTTCTGGTGACTTGGCTCTTGACTTGGGTTCTGGTGACTTGGGACTTGACTTTGACTTGGGTTCTGGTGACTTGGGACTTGACTCTGACTTGGGTTCTGGTGACTTGGGACTTGACTTGGGTTCTGGAGACTTGGGACTTGACTCTGACTTGGGTTCTGGTGACTTGGGACTTGACTTGGGTTCTGGTGACTTGTTCCAGCAGACGACTGAATTTAAATTCTGTTTTCTGAATTTGTATGGAATGATTGAATTTATTGAAGTTGAAACTGATTGTAGAAATCAAACTCATGATGCTCTTACCAAGTTTTTATCCTATTAAAACCATATTGCATTGAAAAGTCCTAGATATTTAGTTTTCTTTAAGATATTAAATTGATACTGGACTCTTGATTTGTTCTGACTTGACTTTTGTTCTACATTTAGACTTGAGACTTGACTTGAGACTCTGGAGGAAAGTAACTAAAGTCCATTTACTCAAGTCCTGTCCTTTCTTCTTTTTCCTCCACTACATTTATCTGCCGGCTGAGTCACTAGTTACTTTGCAGAATAAGGTTTTACATCAAAACATACAATGAGCTCATAAAATATGTTGCATTGTTAGAGTTTAAACTCCCCAACAGTATATGGAGCAGTTAGACGACAACATTAAAATACTTATGACAGGTTCATGCTTCAATAATTTAACTCTCTGACAGAATGACGACTTTTACTTTTGACACTTTACTACATTTTACTGCTGATACTTCTAGACTTTTACTGAAGTCAACTTTTGAAGGCAGAAGTCATTTTGGTGTTGATACTTTTACTTAAGGATTTGAGGACTTTCTCCACCTCTGGTTAATGGTCAAATGTAAGGAAAAGGGTTTAGCTTTTACATGAAGAAAACACATTGCTATAAATAATATTAAATGATACTCTGACTTTCTGTGGTTGGGTGGAAAATGTTTAGTTAAATTTGACAAATGACACCAAACATCAAATGTTACGTCTGTTTTTTTTTCCAGTTTTTTGGCTCAGTAGTTTTGGTACGTATTTCTTGTCATAAACTTTTTTGAACTTTAAGTAGATATCAGTGTGCAGGTTTTACGTACTTTTCAACGTACTTGATTCAAACTACAATAACACTAAAAAAACTTTAACTAACTGCAGCCTCTGCAATTTGGAAATTGCAGTTTATATTGCTATTTTGATTTTTTTTAGATTAATTGTTCAGCTCTAATTTTAATGGTCAAAATTAAAGAAAACGGTTTAGTTTTTATATGAAAAGGCGTTCATATAAATACTATTAAATAATACACAATCCACTTCTGTACCAGTAATATTTTCATCAGGTCAGGAAATAAACTAAAGTCGTGTTTCTGTTTCACCTCAGATTCTGCTCTTGGTCTTTATGAGGAAGAATTACCAAATAAAAATTAGTCAAAGTAACCGTTTGGCTTTCTGCTCAATTCTTCCACTTTTTTCCTCATTTAAACCCCTGAATCTGGTTTCACTCTTTATTCTGAATGGATACTTCATGTTTATGTAATGGAGAAATTAAGGACAATTCAGGGATTAAAGTAAGGTGTTAGTTTCACACAAACACTGTGACTCCACATGGGAGGAGTTTAGTTGTTGAAGATTGACAAAAAAATATCAGAATTCAATTACTTCCTGGAAAATTGTGTATTTTTGTCAATTAAATTGGGGGGACATGCACAAAAGAATTCTAAAATATCTGAAATATTTTCTAAAATGTCTCAAAAAAAAATTCTAAAATGTCTTTAAGATTTTCTAAATTGTCTCAAATTTTCCAAAATGTCTCAAAGATTTTCTAAAAGTTTCTAAGAGTTAAGCCGATCTGGATGCAGCAAAACCAGAACCATCTTCAGAAGAATGTCACTGAACCAGAAAGATACTCATCAAAACCTTTAATTGCCAAGCCATAGATATATATATATATATATATATATATACACAGTATATTAAATAGAAAAATGCATAGCTCCATGTGGAAGTGACATTATAACTTTACACTCTTTATCTCCTGAATCCCTCCATGATCCACATCCGATCATCAAGCAGTTTGTTTTGTTTTCATCTTTCTTAAAGCTTTCATCAATCAGAGCGGTTTGTGTTGTCCATCCATTCCTCAAGTCTTAAACCGGACGTTAGACGTTATCGTTAGTTTGAAGCCTGGTTTCTTAAACTCTGGTTTGGGACCCAGAATGAGTCGTGGACTTACATTTTTTAGGGTCCCCACATGATCAGCACAATGAACCGTTTTACCAGCCAACTAGATTTTTTTTAGGCGGTTTCACATGAGTTTTTCTAATATGTTAAAAATGTATTTCAGTCAAAGCTTTCTGCAAAAAATAAATGACAAGCTGTCCAGTGATTTTCTCTCGTCTCCAGACCTATCAGCTTATTACCTCCGCCAAGGAGGTTTTGTTTTCGGTGCCATTTGTTTATTTGTTTGTTTGTTTGTTTGTTTGTTTGGCTGTTAGCAGGATTACGGAAAATTACTGGCCCGATTTTAATGAAACTTGGTGGAAGGGTGCAGCATGGGCCAAGGAAGAACCCATTACATTTTGGAGCGGATCCAGATCTAACAAGCAATAATAGCATGAACCTTGGCACAGCTCTGCTCTCCTTCTAGTTTCAGGATATTTTCAGTCAAATTCTCTCTCTGCACTGAGCAGATAATCTGCTGCTTTCAGTAAATTTCACTTGATTCAAGCCAATATGACTTCTTCTGTCAAGAAATCATCATAAAACAATGAAGAGAATCTGGAAACAAGAAACTTTCTCCAAGACAATTTCACTTTTACCAAGAAAATGTCCTGAAACAAGTTACATTCTGCTGGAAAAAAAAAAGAAAAAAGTCTCATTTGTAATTATCTGTCAGAGCAGTGAGATGATTTCACTAAAAAAAAAAAAAAATCTAGAATAATCTTGATGAGTCTGGAGACAAGAGAAGAGAACTGAACCGGTCTGTCGGGTTGTGTCAGTGTTGATGATGTCATGGATTGACCCAACACAGCTTCAGGTAAACACGGCCTGCTAACGGACTTCATCGGCCAATGAAACGTCTCCAAAACCAGCCGCTACAGAAGATTCACTTCCCAGACAGAATAAACCGACTCGAGTCTATATCTGCCTGCGTCTGGCCGATATTCTCTCAGTCCGGTTTTATGGCTGGGCGGTTAATTCAAATCTCCCACAAAAATGAGATCTGAAACAAACTAGGGAATAATATTTGAAATCTACCGACTTTTTTCCTCACACTTTACCGTGACCAGGGTTCCTACACGGGTTCAATTTCAAAATCCCAGACTTTTCCCCAGACCTTTGATTAGATTTGAAGATTTCGGTGTTCGGTACGTTTTGATTCCGATAACTGTGAAAATTATTCTTGGCAACAACAAATGTCGGAATATGTGTGATGGGCTAAAACCACAGAAAACGTGAAGTTGTCTGTTTTCCAAACTTTTTTTCCCAACTTATCAAATCACCATATTGTGTTTCCATGCAGTTCCAGACTTTCCAGACCTGTGTAGGAACTCTGCATGATTTTTCCCTCTCGACAGATCTTGTTATTCATCAGTCCCGCAATAATTTCTCCTTATTATCTTGATGTTGAAGCCCAGACCGGTCCCAGCAGGACCGGCAGCCGGTCCTCCGGGTCCCGCTGTGCCAGACGGGAAGAGCGGAGGCAACAAAAACCCCGATCCAGAACGCAGAGTGCAAACAAACAACCAGAAGAAAAAAAAACAAAATGATAAACAAATGATAATCCACAACACGTCAGCATCTAACAACCAGGACGACTGAATTAGCCAAATAACTGGAGAAGATATCATGTAATCACTTTCACGTTTTAAATGTTTAAAGACGCTCACAACTAGAGCTGCAACGATTCATCGATTATTAAATTGATCGCCAACTATTTTGATAATCGATTAATCCGTTTGAGTGATTTTTTAAGTCAAAATTCTCTGATTCCAGCTTCTTAAATGTGAATATTTCCTGGTTTCTTTCCTCCTCTATGACAGTAAACTGAATATCTTTGGGTTGTGGACAAAACAAGACATTTGAGGACGTCATCTTGGGCTTTGGGAAACACTGATCCACATTTTATAAACCAAACAACTAATCGATTAATCGAGGAAATAATCGACAATGAAAGTAATGGTTAGTTGCAGTTTACTCACAACCAACAAAATCTGAGTTAAATCTGAGAAAATGACACCAAAACTCGAGCGTTTCGTCTGTTTCCTCCAGTTATCTGGCTCAGTATCCCAACTCCTCTAGAAACATCCCCGGGCCTCGACATCACAACGTTCCCCTCATAACAGAAATATATATTTGTATCGTTATTATTATTATTATTATTATTATTTTTCATCTGGTCTCAGGTCAGTCCCGCCTGTCAGTGCCCGCAGCCTCGGATGCCGATCTCCTCCTTGTAGCGGTTGGTGAGCGTGTTCGCCTTGCGGGTGAGCTTGGACAAAACGGCGTGGAGCCCGCTGAGGTGGAAGTGGAACTGCTTCTCCAGGTCCTCCTCCTCCTCCTCCTCCTCCTCCTCCACCAGCTCCACGCCCGTCCCGCCCGGCCTCCCGCCCGTCCCGCCCGGCCTCTCGCCCTGCAGCACGCCCCACTCGATGTCGTTGCGGATGGACTTCAGCAGGACGTAGGAGCCGTACATGTCTCCGTCCCGGAAGTAGGCGGGCGCGGCGTTGTCGGCCGCCGCCCGCCGCAGCGCCCTCAGCTCCGCGCAGTCGTCCAGCGGGACGTCCCGCAGCAGGCTGGGCACCATCACCGTCTGGTCCATGTCGTTGACGGCGCCGAGGAAGCGGTTCATGGCGTTGAACAGCGACTTCTTCTGGTTGTAGGAATCCGATATCTGCATCATGGCGGCGGGGGGGGCGGGGGGGCGTGTCGGTCCTCCTCCCTTTGATCTGGAGCCGTCACCGGCCCGGGACAAACTTAGCCCGCTAATGCTCTTTAGAGGATTATTATGAGGCTGCAGCCAGATCCGGGGTCAGGCTGTGACTCGCTCCTGGCTGCTGCCGTCTATATAGGGACGCTACCTGTCCCAGCATGCACCTGCAGCCCGGGGCTCTGCTGGCAAAGCTGCTGCTGCAGGAGGAGGAGGAGGAGGAGGAGCCGGGGAGCTTCCTGGTTGAGGATGAAGGGCGTTTCCTCCGGCAACAAAGCTCCAGACCGGTTCAAACAACAGGGCAGACCGTCTGAAACACACACACACACACACACACACACACACACACACACACACACACACACACACACACACACACACACACTGTTGGTTATCGTTAAACAGTCAAGAAAAGAGGAAAATGTCGGTAGAGTTCCTGAGTCTAAACCCGCTTCTTTCCGTTAGCATCACCCGCTGACATTTCCAGCTGCCTTCCTTCCTTCCTCCTTTCCTTCCTTCCTTCCTCCTTTCCTTCTTTCCTTCCTTCCTTCATGTCTGAACACTTCCAGAGTCCGAAAACTACGCTGTCACCGTCTGTTAGAGGCCGTTAATCTGTCCCATCCCGTCAGCGCAGAGACACCGAGCTAACCGAGCAGAGCTCCCGGGTGTCAGCCTGCTCCTGCCCGCTAGCATCAGCCGGCTAACCGGAGCTAACACACCGTGACAGCCACCGGCCTTCCGTGTTGATGGATGTCACTGCTCTTCTCCGGGTGTAACGTAACGCAACGTTACATCTGCAGTTCGTTACTTTGACACACAGAGTCAAGAATTAAACACACGAACAGCTCGAACAGATGCTACTTTTCCCGTTAATTAGCGTCAGCCGGCTAACGCAGCTAGCGAGCTAGCAGTAACTACATTAACATGATGTGACGGGAGATCCATTATCGGACGCGGTCTTTCCCTCTTCCTGGACCTCGAGCTCCCACAAACACTCGGTTCGTGTGATTTAAACGGGTTTATCACCGCAGACACCAGCTTTAATAACGGACACAACATATTTCCGAGGTCCAACTCAAACGGATCTCTGCTTTACCGAAACCGGACTGCAGCATCCGCGAGGCGCTGAGCTTTTTACACGCTTTTACTCGCCTCGATTTGCGGTCGCGGTTACTGATGTTTCCCGGCTCTTTAAAGCCTTAACCCGGTGTGATCAATGCTCTAATTCAGATCCACAGCTTGTCAATAAATAAGTTATGTTAGGAAGGCGGGTGGCGCTGGGAAAAAAAGGACAAGACAACACCAGGAACTAAGCGTCCATTGGGTTTTGTCCGATAATGGATCTCAAGGCGTTGCATCCGTACTCGGGCATCTAACGGAGAAACGGGGCGGTTACGTAAAGCGGCGGCGGCTCTGATGTTTTCAGATCCGCCTCCTCGTGGGACTGAAAACTCCCGCGGCCAGCTAAGTCGGGCTAACCGGTAGCCGTTCCCCGGTGAGCTTACCGTCGGCTGGGTGTCGGTGTCCCGTCCTGTCGGTGTGCGAGCGGCTGCTTCTCCCGGCGGTCTGCTGTGTGTCAGCGGGGCGGCGGACCGGGACCGGAGGGTGTAGCTGTAATGTCGGACAGCCCACCGACCGAACCTCCAGCCTCAGCCAATCACAGAGCCCGTGACGTCAGGGTGCCCCCCCTTCCCCCCTCCAGAACTAAAGTAAACGAAAAGAAAAGAAAATGTGTGCTGCTGCAAATTCTAACCTTTATCATGATAAAACAGTAACATCCATAATGACAATCATACTATAACTACTAAAACTCTGCTTCTAATATTAATAATATAAATAGTAATTCTCCTACTGATAGTCTTGAGGTTTAAAATAATATTATTAATATTTCAGATTTTGTTGTTATCCTTACCAATTTTTATCTTTGTTGCTTTTTTTAATGTCATTTTTTTTTTAGACAAATTGTCTTTCTTTTGCTTGTTAATCCATTTATTTTGTGTAAAGCACTTTGAGTTGCATTCTATGTATGAATGGTGCTATAAAAATAATGCTATTATTATTACTAAGAATAATACTACGGAAGCGTAATGCATTCACTTGAGAAAAAAAAATTGCCCTGTTTTTCTGAATTAACAAGATAATTATCTCAGAATTCTGAGAAAAGTTTTCATGGAATTATTATTTTTTTTTTTATAATTCTGCTCTGCTTTTTTAATTAAGGAGATAATTATCTCAGGAAAAACAGAGCAGAATTATTTTTTTCCATGAAAACTTTTCTCAGAATTAATGAGATAATTATCTTGTTAATTCAGAAAAACAGGGCAAATTTTTTTTTTCTGCCAAGTGAATGCATTACGCTTCTGTATAATGCTGCTCCTCCTCCTCCTCCTCCTCCTACTACTAATAAACACTAATACCACAATAGGACAGCACAGTATGGAGAAGGTCTCATGTGGACTTCAGTATGTTCCAGTCAGTGAGTCTCAGTAGAACAGCGCCGCTCTGTGGCCGCAGGTGGAATGACTCCTGTTCTGATGATGTTTGACTCTGTTGTTGTTGCCTTTATAAGATTATTACAAGAAATGATTTAAAATTACCTTCTTATTCCCCAAGACATTAGACTGGCAGACTGTTTGCATTTGATAATATTTTAATTAATTAATATTTTATCGAGATAAATTACATTTGGAAAACAATTATTTTATTGTAGCCTACTGGTTTTGTGTTTGATGTATTACTTTTTTCAGAGCCTTTGTGTTGTCAATAAATCTACTTTATAAATCACTTTCACTAAATACATCAACTGTATTCTTTGATTTGTTGGTTCTTCTTCCTATTTCTATTTTTATTATTATTATTATTAAGTTCATTTTCAACACAATGCCCAGTGTCCAGTTAAAGCCCAGTGAGGTTTTTGTCAGATCAACCAGTTTATTAATACAGAACATTCAGTATCAGCAGATCATGCACTTTTCAAAACATTTCTTACACACAAGTCATTTCAACTTTGAATGAAGAGAATCAGTTAAATTATTGATTTATGAGCATCATGTACATTTATCCATATGGATTTCCACCAAAAAAACACAAAGCCACAACACTGACATGAAAAGAACACAAGTGTGAAACTCATTCAGAGTTTGGACCTGCTGCTTGCCGTAGACAGTCGAGCCACATCACAGTTTGTTGTACAGTGAAAGCAGTTCATACATTCTGTCCCTGTAGAGGAAGAGAGCGGGGTGCAGAGGGGGGAACGCCCTGCATGAGGAAGACGCCGCCATGTTGGAAGACTGAAGACTGATTTAATGGGATTGTTTCTTATGGAGGAAAAGAAAATGTCTGATTTCAGTGGTTCTGCTGTAAAAAAAGTAAAAAAAAAAAAAGATGATTTTATAGACCAGAGCCAGCAGGTTTGATGTTTGATGCAGGCTTGGCTGTCAGTCTTCCAACATGGCGGCGTGGTTGCCACGGTAACTGTTGGTAACCACAGTCCAAACAGTCTGGAACAGAAAAAACAAAGCGGTGACAACCCAGAGGCTTCTGACTGGGACAGTGAGAGAGAAACACTCTGCCTGTCAGCACAAACTGCTGCTGAGGAGCCGCTGAGCAAGGCAGTGAGGCTGAGGCTGGACTGGACTGGACTGGACTGGACTGGACTGGACTGAGAATGAGAATGAGACTGGACTGGACTGGACTGAGGCTGGACTGAGGCTGAGGCTGGACTGAGGCTGAGGCTGGACTGAGGCTGGACTGGACTAGACTGGACTGAGGCTGAGGCTGGACTGAGGCTGGACTGGACTGGACTGGACTAAGGCTGGACTGGAGGCTGGACTGGACTGAAGCTGAGGCTGGACTGAGGCTGAGACTGGACTGGACTGGACTGAGGCTGGACTGGGCTGAGGCTGGACTGGACTGGACTGAGAATGAGAATGAGAATGAGACTGGACTGGACTGAGGCTGGACTGAGGCTGAGGCTGGACTGAGGCTGGACTGGACTAGACTGGACTGAGGCTGGACTGGACTGGACCGAGCCTGGACCGGACTGGACTAAGGCTGGACTGGAGGCTGGACTGGACTGAAGCTGAGGCTGGACTGAGGCTGAGACTGGACTGGACTGGACTGAGGCTGGACTGGGCTGAGGCTGGACTGGACTGGACTGAGAATGAGAATGAGACTGGACTGGACTGGACTGGACTGAGGCTGGACTGAGGCTGAGGCTGGACTGAGGCTGGACTGGACTAGACTGGACTGAGGCTGGACTGGACTGGACCGAGCCTGGACCGGACTGGACTAAGGCTGGACTGGAGGCTGGACTGGACTGAAGCTGAGGCTGGACTGAGGCTGAGACTGGACTGGACTGGACTGGACTGGGGCTGAGGCTGGACTGGACTAGACTGGACTGGACTGGACTGGACTGGACTGAGGCTGAGTCTGGACTGGGCAAACACTGATGTGACATGAAGCTGCTGCAGAGGGAAATGTATTAAATCCACTCAGCAGGCGGATGGCAGTTTAACTGACTAGAAACCAGCTAAATGGACTAATTAAGTCTTAACGAGCGGCTTAACGAAGCTAAAGGAGCAGCAGAAGAGAGACAGACAGCTACCGGACACATGAAGTACTGTAATAACCTGAAAGGATTTTAAATTAGATTTAAATAAAACAAGCAAGAAGACAGAGAGCAGCTGGAGCAAAGCCATTCAGTCTGAAACGTTCAAATCCAGAAAACCAGGATTTTTTTTAAAGCTGCACTAGACAACTTCACTCTTTAGCGCCCCAAGTGGCAGCAGGACATAACTGTTTGAATTTTTGAATGTTGAGGACTTCATTACCCAGAAATCCTGTGCAATGACGTCAGTAACGTCACGAGCGTTCACACTGCGAGCGACTCTGTTCTGACAGAGTGTGGGCGGGGCCAGGGGGGGGGTCTGTGGGCGGGGCCATGGGGTCTGTGGGCGGGGCCATGGGGTCTGTGGGCGGGGTCAGGGGGTCTGTGGGCGGGGCCAGATGTTTTGAACAGGTGAATCAGATATTGTTGTTGTTTCATAACGTTACACTGTTCTGATGAGTTAACATAGCTAGTTAGTTAGCTCTTATTAGGAAGCATTAATGGAAAATAAATAGGAAAAAATTGCATCGACTCCAACGATTGATGCAACCGTTTTCTGAGACGTTTATTCCTGTTGTCTTTAAATCGCTGTTGTTGGGGGAAAACCTTGTATCTCCAAAATGTAGGAAACAGTAAGTAAGAAACAGCTTTTGTGAGTTCATCCAGTTGCTTTTGAAAGGATTGTAGAAACCCATGTGATTCTTCAAGTCCTTCAGGTTAAAGATCCCACTGAATCCTCTTCCCTCTGTGACTCTAAAGGAGTTGGATGGTCTATCTAAACATGGTGAAAGTATCAAAACTAAATCCACACAATCCATATTAGTGCAGCGAGCCTCTAAACGAGCCGT
Source organism: Centroberyx affinis (assembly GCF_046629955.1). Classification (NCBI taxonomy): domain Eukaryota; kingdom Metazoa; phylum Chordata; class Actinopteri; order Beryciformes; family Berycidae; genus Centroberyx; species Centroberyx affinis. The sequence continues at coordinate 43,778 of NW_027280261.1, forward strand.
TTGGACTTCCGTAACTTTGTGATGTCACAAAGGTTCGCTCATTATCATTTTTGTAAGAAATAACAGACTAACAAAGTGTTTTTTTCAAAGCGGTTGAGCGGTTGTCATCGTTTATTACCGGAGAGTTTTCCCTACCTGTAGCCGCCGGGCCGCGGCGTCTCACGCTTCTCTCTGGAAACGGTTAGCCGATCGGAAGGGAGGGTCGTTAATATTAATGAGCCTTAAAGACACGGAGACAGAAACGGCCTGTTCTTGGTAAGGCTCAGAGAGATGCTGGAAAATGAACGTGGAGAAATGGATTGAGAGTGTTTTTGGTTCATGACACCACACACACAGCTTTGAATGGACAGAAAGACTCAAAATAAAACTCTGGACAGTAGAATATTTAAAACATAAAAATCACCAAAATCTATTTAGCATTACGAGGTTTTCACCTGACAGTGACCAAATAAAAGTTGTGGAGAACTGCAAAGTTTTGAACGGCTTGAATCAACTTCATGTTTATTTTGTGCTACTGAAATAAAATCACATCAATATGGACACAAGGAGATGCAGAAATCTGATGTTGACGATAACGGTGAAAAGTTCAGCTGTGGTGACAGGTTTGTTGAGCGTCCAATCATCAGCTGAGTTTCCTGGTCGCTCAGCTCTGGAGGAGAGGAAGGACTGACTGTTGCTCACAGTGTGAACGCACCGGTAATGAAAGCTTGAAGGACTTCATTACCCAGAAGACACTGCAGTTTTACAGTCCAAATCTGGACTTGAGCAACTTTAAGTTTTGGGTTTATTTGATTTCATTTGTACAAATGAAAAAAAGAAAGAAGAAAAGGAATAGAAACTGTGCAGAGAGACAAAGAAACCGTGGAAATGATTTGTTGGTAAATGGGAGTCTGAGTCATCTGGGGGCTGAAAACCAGTGAAAAATCTCTGAATTCCTCAAAGATTATTTCTGGTTTCAACTGACATTTACCAACATGACATTAGTTCTATTAGAAGCAAAAAAAAGAGAGAAACTTTTCACGTTTTTCACAGATTTTCAGCATCAAAATAAAACAAAAGAAGAGAGGAATGTCGACAGGTTGCATCCAGTTTGAGACTGAACTGAACTGGAGAAGGAGAAAGTGTGTGTGTGTGTGTGTGTCTGTGTGTGTGTGTGTGTGTGTGTCTGTGTCTGTGTGTGTGTGTGTGTGTGTGTGTGTGTGTGTGTCTGTGTGTGTGTGTGTCTGTGTGTGTGTGTGTGTGTGTGTGTGTGTGTGTTTCCCCAGGTTTCCATGGTGATGTGCGTCCTTGTCTCTCGTTTCTGAAAGACAGCAAAAGAGACAAGAAAAAAGAGATGAACGTAAATATGAACAACACACACACACCAGTCTGATAGTCTGGTGTGTGTGTGTGTGTGTGTGTGTGTGTGTGTGTGTGTGTGTGTGTGTGTGTGTGTGTGTGTGTGTACTTACCTATAGAGCTGTTAGACCATCTCATACTGGTTGGCAGTGATGAGGCGAGACAGACAGCAAGCTAACCACATGCCTATTAACTAGAGAGAGAGAGAGAGAGAGAGAGGGAGAGAGAGAGAGAGAGAGAGAGAGGAAGGGAGAGAGAGAGAGAGAGAGAGAGCGCGAGAGAGAGAGAGAGAGAGGAAGGGAGAGAGAGAGACAGAGAGAGAGAGAGACAGAGAGAGAGAGAGAGAGAGAGAGGTGTCATCAGCAAAAGAGTTCACATTTCTTCAGCAGCACAACACGAGTCGAACTGAATAGTTTATTATAAACTATAGAGTCGAACTGAATAGTTTATTATAAACTATAGAGTCGAACTGAATAGAGTTTATTATAAACTATAGAGTCGAACTGAATAGAGTTTATTATAAACTATAGAGTCGAACTGAATAGAGTTTATTATAAGACCACATCTGCTCCCTCCACACTTTAATCAGCCAAAACTGAAATTAAACCAGGACAATATTTGCCTGTTTGATTGATTTTAAAAAGTCCTTTGATGTGATTTGGCCTGTTGTATAAACAGTATCTGAGGGAACATGTATGATAAAATAAAATCACTCTATGGAAATAATGAATCTAGTGTGAAAATAGGGAATAAAAGAAGTGAGCATTTGACTGACGGAGGCACTGGCTGCCCTTGAAATATGATTGGCCGCCATTGGTCCCGCCCCAGATTTTCTTGCACGTCATTGGCTGTTTCTTCCTTTGGACAGACTGAGTTACCGAAGAGTGACAGGTGTTCAGATTGTGTTTCTTTCTTTTCTCTTTCTTTCTGACACCTGGAGACACACCTGCTGCCTCGATACTGAATGAAAAGAAAATGTCTTGAATCCAGTAAATCAGTATGTAAACAAAGCCTGCAGTGTTTCAACAGGGGGCGCTGTGTTACTGCTACACACCATACATGCTCTCTCTCTCTCTCTCTCTGTCCCTCTCTCTCTCTCCCTCTCTCTGTCTCTCTCTCTCTGTCTCTCTCTCTCTGTCTCTCTCTCTCTCTTTCTCTCCCTCTCTCTCTCTCTCTCTCTTTCTCTCCCTCTCTCTCTCTCTCTCTCTCTCTCTCTCTCTCTCTTTCTCTCCCTCTCTCTCTCTCTCTCTCTCTCGTCCGTTACCGTTTAACGGCCTAATTAACGGAACCAAGAGCTGAGGAGGAGAGAGAGCGCACACACACACACACACACACACACACACACACACCCTCAGCCCCTCCAAGGCCTATTATGGGTAATGGAGTAGGTCGCCGTGACAACGAGCAGCGCCGTCAGGGCTAATGGGGCATGTTAGCCGGAGGAAACCACACACACACACACACACACACACACACACACACACACACACTAGATCTCTCTCTGTTGCCATACTGATTTCTCTCTCTCTCTCTCTCTCTCTCTCTCTCTCTCTCTCTCAAATGAGGTTTAGTTTTGTGTTTTCAGTATTTTCAGCCAGTGTCAGAGGTTTAGTTTTGTGTTTTTAATATTTTTATGGATTTACATAAAATCCACATAAAAAGTCAGTGGAAAAATCGGTTCCCAGTGGTTCAGAAAACATAAAATAGAGTGTGGGCAATCGTATAATGCACAAAACAAATTTCTTATTTGCTATAAATAGTGATGAAATAACACAAGCACTTAACAATAACTGAACACATCCTGTATATAAGATTTAGTGTTGTATTTGTAATGTTTTTGTCTTGTATATAAGGTTTAGCTTGTGATATTTGTGATATTTTCCCCCTGTATAGAAGGTGCAGTTTCTAGTATTTTCTATATAATCATACCTGAGAGAAGGCGATGCCGAACGTGACTCCAGCTATGATTCCCATGTTGGTCTCTATGAAGGACGTCACCAGGTCATAACACCCCTGCAGACAGAGGGCTGTTTATTTAATCATGCATTCATTCTCCTGTTTATCTGTCATTCATCAATTCATCAATTGACCTTTTTCACATGGCGGCCATTTTGAACACTCAGGGTGGGAATCTCTACCCAGAAGATTGTCAAACAGATATAAAACTGGTATTACCGTATTTCCTCTAATAGTGGCCGGTAGTCAGTTAAAATGTCCCGGGGTCGTGGTCGACACGAACAAATAAAGGCCGGCCCCAAATACAGGCCGGGGAAAAAAACAAAGGAAAAAACAACGGTGGATACCGGTAAACTCCTGGTGCCTGTTATATAATGTAACTGTAGTTTGTAGTAACGTACAAGTGCCACAAGATGGCAGTATGCCACA